>NC_053027.1:128285215-128469353 GCF_003073215.2 Triticum urartu
CAGACAAGAAGACTTAAGTGATGCCTAATTCTCTTTGGCTCTGGGTGGTTAGGGCTTTATCCTCGCAAGGAATTCTCTCTCAAAGGCTTCGAGGTGGGTTGCTCTCAAACGACAAAAGCCGTACTCTTAATCTGAGCAGCCAACGGTTTATGGTTGTAGGGGGTGGGCTATTTATAGCCACTTGGCAACCCGACCTGATTTGTCTGAAATGACCCTGGGTCACTAAGGAACTGACACGTGTTCCAACGGTCAGATTTCAAACTCACACGGCAACTTTGCTTGGGCTTCAAGCAAAGCTGACTTGTCCGACTCTGGACAAGATTCGCTCTCATAGTCATCACTCGAAGACATAGGTTTTGGTTAGGCATCACTTCAGTCATTCTGACTGGTTCTCTTGGACCCCACTTAACAGTACGGTGGTTCCTATGACTCAACACAAAAAGAAAAAGAACTACGAAAGATCTAAGTCTTCGAGCTCCATAGGCTTCATGTGGTGTCTTCTCTTGTCATAGTCTTCAATGTGAATATCTTCATATACCACCTTTGACTTCAATGTCTTCATACATTTTAGGGGTCATCTCTGGTAGGAAAACTGAATCAATGAGGGACTTCTACCTGTGTTATCCTGCAATTCTCACAAACACATTAGTCCCTCAACTAGGTTTGTCGTCAATACTCCAAAACCAACTAGGGGTGGCACTAAATGCACTTACAATCTCCCCCTTTTTGGTGATTGATGACAAACTAGTTGAAGTTTTCAACGGGGAATATAATCTGTGAAATTGTAAAGGGTAAGGAATTATCTTCATAAGTTGCAAGGGCTCCCCCTGAAGATGTGCATATAAGTAATTTGCTTTTGGAATGCAAATGCACATGGCAGGATGTACTTATGGAGATCCACTTCAACTTATGATGACAATCCACTCTGCATGTGAAAGTATATGAAGATAATGACATGCATAATGGAAAATGGACGTCTGCAGAATGATCTAAGTGCGGAATTTATCGTCGCACATGCGGAATTTATCATCGCAAAACAAGGTGGAAGATAAGTAGCAGACGACCATCGAGTTTAAGTGTTACAACTCAAAGAACCAAATGTAGCAAAACGAGAGTTGTAAGCACGAAGCAAAATATAAAGCACCCGCCCATATGGACCCGCTTGAAGACTATCAACCTCATATGCTTCTCCCCCTTTTGTCAGTAAGGACCAAAAAGGTTTGAAGACATAGAGCATCTACTCGTTCCCATGAGGAGTAGGTGAAGCAGCAGGGTCGTTGGTGGTGTTTGGCGGTGCTGAAGAGCTTGGAGCAGAGTCGAAGCGTGCTGAAGGAGGTGGCGGTGAAGTAGCATCATCTTCATCCTCGATAACTCTGGCAGTCACAGTTGCAACAGAGGAAGCGAACTCAGAGTCTTCAAGGGATGGAGTTCGTAGCAGCACAGCCCTTCGAGGAGGTGTGGAGTCAAACTTGAATCGCTCAGTGAAGCCATCCTCTTGAAGATCATCTTCAGAACACATCATCGTTAGCCCTTTCCATGTGCGGCGACAGGTTTCATGGGCAACGAAAGCATTCTTGGTGGCAAGATTGCGAATGCGATTAACATCCACCAAGAGGCTTTGCATCTGATGCTTCAGCCAGTCATGATGCCTATCCTGTTTCTGATGAAGAGCCACAAGAAGCTCTCGGTCATTGAGAACACGAGTGCGCTTCTTGGGTCATGGAGCAGTTGTACTATCAGTGGCTTTAGTGGAAGCAGGATGTGGTGCACGTGTAGTGCCAGCCAAAGGATACACACGAGTGACTGCTTCAACTCCTTTAGTGTTCTGAGAGAAACTCTGATGCTCTGCATTCTGAAGACTTAGAGGTTCCTTGGCAGGCTCAGGATAGATGGCTTCAATAGAGATATCCACATCAGGCAGAAAAATCCGATGATTGCGAGCAGATGGCTGATATGAGATAGCGGAGTGAAGTTTGATTAGCCGCATTACCCATGGGGCGTAGAACTTCAAGCCAAACAGATCAGAGCCTGATGGAGCAAGTTGGCGAATGAAGAAGTCCTGTGCATTGAAGCATTTTCCATAAAGAATATAGAAGACCAAAGTCTTCATTGCACCCTCAAGCTTGGCATGTGGAGAGTGCCCTTTGATGGGCCAGAGAGTTCGCCTGATGATGTGATAAATGGTTCTTGGCAGATACTCAAGGTCTTCAACGAAGAACTCCATGGGATAAGCAGCATCTTGGGGAAATGGCTTCATTATGCTGAGCATCTCACTCATATCAGGTTCAGGCTTCTGAAAGATGCTCTCAATAGCTTCACTATGCAGCTGACAGCCATGCTCGTAGAGATCGCCAGGAGTGGGCAAATCAGTGAGCTCAATGATGTCAAAGGCTTTGGCTTCGTGATGAACGTTTCCAGTCATCCACTCCAGGACCCAAGTCTTCGGATCTCTGCTATACCCGCGGATGTGAAGTGTGGCATAGAATTGGAGCAGCAACTCTTCATTCCAATGCTCTTGGTCAGTAACGAACGGCAGCAGTCCAACTTCCTTGAAGCAATCCAAAGCTTCTTCCAGACAGGGCAGACCAGCTATAGCTTCAATGTCAAGGCGCTTGTGTGGGAAGATGCGACCTTGGTTGTAAAGAATGCATGAGTAATAGCTTCGCTGCGGATAGCTCCAGAACCGATCAGATGATATCCTTTCCCTTGAGTAGGGGTTCCTGGAGCTATCGAAGAATGTGTTGTCTGCTCTGAAGCCATTGATATTGAAGGAGCCAGGTGTTGATGCAGGACCTGGGAACCTTGGCAATCTTGGGATTGACTTCTGTACCTGAGGCCTGTGCTCAACATGATAGTCGAACTGGGGACCGGCAGCAGACTCAGGAACAGAAGTGACAGGATCAGTGGCTTCGCTGTCTTCTTCTTCTGTTGGGGAGGGCTCCACATTAGCAGTGGCTTCATTGGTGGTGATGGTGGCAGCTTCATGATTTTCATCCTCCACTTGACGAGCTGGAGGGTCGGTCACAAGCACGTTCTCCTTGAGAACTGCTTCTTGGTGGGACAGGGGAGTGGGAACTTGTGGGACTTCTTCTTCCGTGGCTGATGCAGCCGGATTGTCTTCAGCAGAGACTTGAGGCCTTGGACCTTTGCGAAGCCTGCGCAACGCAGGCGACGCCTGTGGAGTTGGAGTTGGCTGGGCCTCATAGTCTTCTTCCTCTTGTGGGCGATCCGCCCATGAAGCATCCTGTGCAATTGGCGTCAGTTGACGACCAATGCTGATGAGTTCGCTGTTCTCGAGCTGAGGAAGGACTGCACCATCTTCTACATGGTCATGTTGACCAATGTCTTCAGCAACGATGGGATCAGCTGCTGGAAATTCTTCAGCTTCATGAGCCTCTTTGAAAGTAGGCTCATGGATTTTTAGTTGACGTTCAGCGTCAGGACGAACCATAGAAATGGGTTCAACTATCAAAGGCTCTGTGGGAGCAGCCCGATCTTTCTTGATCTTCCTCTTCTTCTTGGAGGGGACAGTAGGAGAGGCTTCAGGATGTTTCCTCTTCCTGGCTTCAGCCTCAGCAGTCCTCGTCTTCTTGAGCTCTGAAGCGATTGACCGGCTTTTTGGCTTCGAGCCAGTCATTCTAGTTGGGAAGACAATAGGAACTGCTTCCTGCCTTGGTGCGTCGAGTTCAGCCGTAGCAGGCTTCTTCTTCTTCTTTGCGGCCATCCTGGGGTCGATGCCAGGACGCCCAAGGGCCTTGTGCTTCTCAGCCTCATTGTAGGCTTGCACACATCTGTCAGCCAGAACCTTCATGCGCTCACGCGAACCCTGAGCTTCTGCACGTTTCTTCAGAAAGGCTTCCTTTAGCTCGTGCATCATGATCTTGAAGTTCTTCACTTCTTGCACGCTGAGCTTGGCCATATGCTTCTTGAACTGAGCCTTTTCATAGTCAATCTTTTGCTTCAGTTCAACAATGTGTTGGGCGACAGCTAGCTCTGAAGCAATGGCGCCTTGGAAGGCGACACTGAGGCCAATGGGTAGCTGCAGATCTTCGAAGCTGATGTTTGGCGTGTCAAACCACTCATCAATGAAGTTGTGGATGATTGTCACATCAAAGAGAGGCAGATCATTGAAGATTTCTGCTTCTTCTTTGCTCTTGATGAGTTGCTCAAGAGCGTCATCTGCAAGATCTTCATCACTTGATAGATCGATGTCATCATTGCGCAGAATGGCAGCAGCTGTTAGTTCTTGGCCGGTGTGTGGAAGAGGCATCTTGACCTTCTGGGGCTTGGAGATGCGAGATAAATCTTCGGACTGCACACTGTCTTCAGGAGGTGAAGTTGCCAGTGGCTTCGCCCATGAGATTTTTGGTGAAGGGGCAGGCTTTGAAGCTTTAGGCTTCTTCAACTGCTTCGGCTTCGGCGCTGCAGGCGCTTCATCTGATTCAGCGCCAGCTGCAGGCTCATCCACTGCAGTCCCTTGAACCAAGATGTGGGTGATGAGGCCTTCAAGGTTGTAGAAAGGACCGATGACATTGAGTTCTGCTTCGCGAGTTCCATCGGCACGGGGAGCAGAGGGACCAGGGTTGAAATCTAACCCCAATGTCTTCTTGTTTTGCTTCGCTGAGTTCTGGGCAAACTGGAAGTTGCGCTTGAACAGATTGTCGTCACGACACCATAGTAGTGACGATGGGTGTGCATCAGCAGGCTGTGGCCCACGGACCATGCAGGGATAGAAGCCCTATTCAATGGCTTCATCTCTGGACCTGGGTAGAAGATTCTTGTATAGGATGTCTCCCCACGGTCTCTTGATGGCATTTTTCTCAGCATATTCCTGGGTTACAAATCGGTATTTGAACCATTGTTCTGCCCAATATCTTCGAATCCATTGGATTCGGGTCTTGCGCTAATTGTAATCCTCTTCAGGATCTGTCTTGTACAGTTCTGAGAGGTTATCTGGCAGATCTCTGGATGTTTCTCCACGACGCTTTCTGCCACCCTTCCTTGCTGATTTCTCTGAAGCCATAAACTTTAAACTGAAAGGCTTCAACACGTTCAAAGGCTTCAAAGGTTTTCGCTTGCTGGACAAACAGGAACTGGCTTCGGGAGAATTGATGTGATGCTATAAGAATTCTACAAATGAATGCAGACTATGAGAACCAAAGGATTCTCCCACGGACATGTACCTGTGACAGCATTAAGGTGCGAGGGAAGGGGAAGAGGTCATATGCATTCTAAGAAGATTTTGAAGATAAATCAATTTAGAAGACATTGACCTCATCGTGCGAAGACATTCACTCATAGATAAGGAGTTGGTTCCAAGTGAGGAATCTAACTACTTTGTGAAGCATAAGTGAATATACTAGGCATGTTATGAGATGCAGTATGAGAGAGATCTAACTTGTGTGAATAGAAACTGCTTGTAGTAGAAAGTGACAAAGCCATAGGATCAACGGTGTTGTAAAAAGGAAGTTTTATTTACCACACTAAGAACTGCTAGACGGAGTGGAAGATGAGGCCGAGCAGTTCGATCTTCCGTGCCCTAACTTGGCGACGGAGGACACCTACGACGACGGCGGAGAGGACGATGTCCGCGGTCGGCGTGAAGACTGCGTCGGAGAGGTTGCGGCAGCGAAGCGCTTCGTCGCTGGCGTCGTCGAGGGCTAGCGGTGGCGCTAGGGTTCGTGCGAGAGTGGGAGAAGAGATAATGACCGCTGTGAATTGTGTATTTATAGGTACAGGGGCGGCACTGCGTTATTACACAGGTGCCCCTGGTGATTCGCATCTGAGGAACACGTGGCCATTATGCGGAATTTTGGGGTTTGTTCCACGTCCCACGCACGCCTGGATTGTCGGGTGGTTGTTCCTACTTCTCCGGGTTTCATGTGGAGGAATGAGCATTGAAAACGGACTTAATGGTTGTCTCTGTATCTTCTGCTGACAAGGATGCAGAGAATACATTCGACAGTTTCAATAGAATGCATATGATTTGGAGAGATAGAATTTGAGATAGAAAGCATAGAGAGGTCAGGGTCCGATCACATTCACTTAGTTCAAAAGATTCAATAAGAAGACATAGCTATAAGTGAACGTTGTAGAGGACAGAACACTAGTATATATATATATATATATAATCAACATAGTGAAGATAATCATGAAGATATGTTGAGATTGAAGCCAAACCAAATGTGAAGACATAGCAATTGTAACGCCATGAGTGAAACACTTCAAACAGAACATTTGGTGGTGGCGTTACCCACCGTATAGGAAGTATTAGACCCAGACACGGCGCACAATTATTGTGGCGCTCCGAAGCCAAATTCCACATTAATGTATTCACACTTAGAATGTATGTCTTCATTGATTGAAGATATACTTTACTTCGTGTGTTGCACATCTAAGTCATCAATATGCATAAGGGTTAGGATATGTGCCTGATCACAGGACATTTGAGGATTCCAGGATATTTAGCTCACACCGTAACTTGCAAAATCTCTTCTCATCCAAGGGCTTGGTGAAGATATCTGCCAATTGCTCTTCAGTGTTGACGTGTATGATATCAATATCTTCCTTCACAACATGATCTCTGAGAAAGTGATGACGAATTTCAATGTGCTCTGTCTTCGAGTGCTGAACTGGGTTGTTGGCAATCTTGATGGCGCTTTCGTTGTCGCAGTAAAGTGGCACTTGCTTCAGATGAATGCCATAGTCCTTGAGTGTTTGCTTCATCCACAGAAGCTGAGCGCAGCAAGATCCAGCAGCAATGTATTCAGATTCAGCAGTGGAGAGAGATACACAGTTCTGCTTCTTTGAAGACCAACATACAAGTGATCATCCCAGAAAGTGACATGTGCCTGATGTAGACTTGCGATCAACTTTGTCACCAGCATAATCAGCATCCGAGAATCCAACCAGATCAAACTCTGAGCCCTTTGGATACCATAATCCTAGAGTTGGGGTGTGAGCCAAATATCGAAGAATTCTCTTCACAGCTAAGTGATGCGACTCCTTTGGTGCCGCTTGAAATCGAGCACACATGCAAACACTAAGCATAATATCTGGCCTAGATGCACATAGATAAAGTAAAGAACCAATCATGGAGCGGTATACCTTTTGATCAAACTCTTTACCATTGTCGTCGGGACCCAGATGATGTTTGGCTGGCATTGGTGTCGTGAAGCCTTTGCAGTCTTGCATACCAAACTTCTTCAGGCAATCTTTGAGATACTTCTCTTGAGATATGAAGATGTCGTTGCGTTGTTGTCGTATTTGAAGACCGAGGAAGAACTTCAGCTCTCCCATCATGGACATCTGATATTGCTCTTGCATCATATATCCAAACTCTTCACTGTACTTCTGATTGGTGCAGCCGAAGATAATGTCATCCACATATATTTGGCACACAAACAGTTCACCATCATATGTCTTCGTGAAGAGAGTGGGGTCTAGGGAACCAGGTATGAAGCCTTTGCTCTTCAGGAAGTATTTGAGTGTGTCATACCAGGCCCGAGGGGCTTGTTTGAGGCCATACAGTGCCTTGTTGAGCTTGTATACCATGTCAGGATGTTTTGGATCTTCAAAGCCAGGCGGTTGTGCAACATACACTTCTTCTTCAATCTTCCCATTGAGAAAAGCACTCTTCACATCCATTTGATATAGAAGTATTTTATGATGATTTGCATAGGCCAGCAGTATGCCTATGGCTTCAAGTCTAGCCACAGGAGCAAATGTTTCATCAAAGTTAATGCCTTCCACTTGAGTATATCCTTGAGCAACGAGACGAGCTTTGTTTCTGACAACTTGACCATGCTCATCTTGCTTGTTGCGGTATATCCATTTGGTGCCTATTATATTGTGCTTCCGTGGATTAGGACACTTAACTAGTTCCCACACATTATTCAGCTCAAACTGTTGAAGCTCTTCTTGCATAGCTTGAATCCATTCAGATTCCATGAAGGCTTCTTCAACTTTCTTGGGTTCTGTTATTGAGACGAATGCGAAATGCCCACAGAAATTTGCTAGCTGAGTTGCCCTTGAACGAGTGAGTGGACCAGGTGCATTGATGCTATCAATTATTCTTTCAATCTGCACTTCATTGGCAATGCGAGGATGTACAGGGCGAAGATTTTGCTCTTGCTGATCATTGTCGTTGTTAGAAGGAATGTCTTCAGGCTGAGCATTGCCTTCATGTTGATCAGGTGTTGAGATGATGATTTCTTCTTCAGGATGAGCTTCAGAAGGTATAATTTCTCCAGTTCCCATTAGCTTGATTGATTCACTGGATGGAACTTCATCTAGCACATTTGGCAGTTGCTCTCTTTGTGAACCGTTGGTCTCATCGAACCGCACATCCACTGTTTCAACCACTTTGTAATGAAAGAGATTGCAGACTCTGTAGGAGTGCGAATCCTTTCCATATCCAAGCATAAAACCCTCATGTGCTTTTGGTGCAAACTTTGAGGTGTGATGTGGGTCCTTGATCCAGCACCTGGCGCCAAATACTCTGAAGTAGCTGACATTTGGCTTCTTGCCAGTAAGGAGCTCATAAGATGTCTTGTTCAGAAGCTTGTGAAGATAAACACGATTGATTGTATGGCATGCAGTATCAATGGCTTCAGGCCAGAATTTTCTTGGAGTCTTGTATTCATCTAGCATTGCTCTGGCCATCTCAATGAGCGTTCTGTTCTTGCGTTCGACGACGCCATTCTGCTGTGGTGTGTACGGGGCCGAGAATTCATGTGTGATGCCCAAGGTATCAAGATATGTATCAAGGCCAGTGTTCTTGAGTGCCATTGTCACTTCTGATGTGCTTTATCTTGGCGCCATAATTGTTCATAGCTCGATTGGCGAAGCGTCTGAAGACATCCTGCACTTCAGTCTTGTAAAGGATTATGTGCACCCAAGTATATCTAGAATAATCATCAACAATGACAAAGCCATAGAGGCAAGCAGTAGTAGTAAGAGTTGAGTAATGAGTGGGACCGAAAAGATCCATGTGAAGCAGTTCGAAGGGTCGAGTAGTGGTCATGATTGTCTTCGAGGGATGTTTGGCCCTCGTCATCTTTCCTGCCTCACAGGCACCGCATAAGTGATCTTTCTTGAACTTGACGCCCTCGATGCCTATGACATGCTTCTTCTTTGCCAGGGTGTGGAGGTTCCTCATGCCAGCATGCCCAAGCCTCCGATGCCAGAGCCAACATTCTGAAGCTTTTGCTAGAAGACATACGGACAGCTGTGGTCCTGCTGAGAAATCTACCACGTACAAATCATCTTTTCGATACCCTTCAAATACTAGAGACTTGTCAGATTCCATTAGTACAAGGCAACGATATTTTCCAAATATTACGATCATGTTCAAATCGCAAAGCATTGAGACAGACATTAAGTTGAAGCCAAGGGATTCAACAAGCATGACTTTATCCATGTGTTGATCCCTTGAGATTGCAACTCTACCTAGACCCAATACCTTACTTTTACCAGTGTCAGCAAATGTGATGTGGCTCTTGTAGGATGGACGTAAGGTTGAGTCCATAAGAAGGATTCTTTTTCCAGTCATGTGATTTGTACACCCACTATCAATAATCCATACTAAAGACGCTGGTGTCGTACCCTACAGTGCAATTAGGGGGATAGGCTTCACCAAGAGCATTGTGAAGCAAAAACATTTGACGAACCAATGGGTTATGGAAGCTTAGATCCAGATTAGGACTAATAGGGAGAGTAGCAAGCGATTCAGGAACGAAGTACATAGTAAGACCATTCGGGCATTTGATCTTGCGCCCTACAAGATGTTTAAGGTCCCCAGCAATAGCGTCAGACGATTTTGGTTTTCTGCTGGAGACCTTTCCCTGCAAAAGAGAGTTAAGCTTTCTTAGCCACCCACATCTTCAAGGGTGGCTTAGAAGCAATAAGTCTAAGTGCAGCATCTGAGAACTTTGGCTTTGGAGCCCTAGCAAACAGTCTTGCAGGCGGACAATAGTACTCATAAGAATAAGCAGAATAGTTCTTGTTCTTATGAACATGGCGGTTTGATGAACCGCTCTCATATTCATACGCCTGAGTATGGTTTCCCTGCAAAACATTTGCGTTAGTGCGACTCAGGTGAGTCCTCTGTCTGTATGAAGCCTTTGGACCGTATGAAGCCTTTGGTCTGAGGTTTGTCTTCTTCACGTGAGGTGTCATGATGACATTCACAGGAAGATTCTCCAGACACCTTTTCAGAACCCAGATTTTCTTCATAGGCGGTCCATTCCTGCAGTTAGTACCAATGTACCTGGCAAACACTTCACCATTCTGATTCTTAAACAGTTTATAGTTTGCATCAAGATATTCATCAATGATAATGGGGTTAGCACAAGTGAAGCCAGATAGATTGGATGGATCTGCTGAAGGGTCCTTTGCAGCAACCCACGTGGTTTTGGGGTACTGCTCAGGTTTCCAGTAAGAGCCATCAGCATTCATTTTCCTTACGAACCCAACACCCTCTTTCCTCGGGTTTCGGTTCAGTATCTGCTTTTTGAGGACATCACATAGTGTCTGATGCCCTTTAAGACTTTTGTACATCCCTGTTTCAAGCAATGTCTTCAACCTAGCATTCTCATCAGCAATAGCAGTGGTATCCTCAGCAGAGGGGTTAGTTACCACATCAACAGTTGAAGATATTGCAATAGTAGTAGTAGTAGAACATTCAGCAACAAAAGTAGCATTATCACGCTCAATGCATTTAAGACATGGTGGTTCAAATCCTTCCTGAGCGGAACTGATCTATTTGGTGCGAAGTGACTCGTTTTCCTTTTGAAGATCTTCATGAGCTGCTCTCAATTTCTCAAGATCTTGCTTCCTTTGAAGATAATCATATGAAAGCTTTTCATGAGTTGTTGAGAGAGTTTCATGACGACTTTCAAGTTCCTGATACTTAACGTGAAGATTTTTTATGTCTTCAATTAAGGATTCAGATCGAGTCATTTCAGCACCTAACACATCATCGCTTCTGTCTAACAGTTTTTGAATATGTTCCATAGCTTTCTGTTGTTCAGTTGCAATTTTAGCAAGTGTTTTGTAGCTGGGTTTTGAACCACAATCAGAGTCATCGTCACTAGATGTTTGATAATGAGTAGTGCGTGTGTTTACCTTGGCACCGCGTGCCATGAAGCAGTAGGTAGAAGAGGAGTAGTCCTTGTCATTTGCATCGGTGTTGGTGATGAAGTCATTGTCTTCAGTATTGAAGATGGACTTGGCAACGTATGCTGTAGCCAGACTTGCGACGCCTGAATCGGACTCCTCCTCAGACTCCACCTCCGCCTCCTCAGAAGTGGACTCCTCCTCTGAATCCATTTCCTTGCCAACAAATGCACGTGCCTTGCCAGATGAGCTCTTCTTGTGTGATGAAGACTTTGAGGAAGACTTGGAAGAAGACTTTGAGTATTTCTTCTTATTCTTGTCGTCAGAGTCATATTCCTTGCTCTTCTTCTTCTTTTTGTACTCATTGTCCCACTGTGGACACTCAGAGATAAAGTGGCCAGGTTTCTTGCACTTGTGACATGTTTTCTTCTTGTAGTCGTGAGAAGAAGCTTCATCATTCCTTGAGCTTGATCGGGAAGACTTTCTGAAACCTTTCTTCTTGGTGAATTTTTGGAACTTCTTCACAAGCATAGCAAGTTCCCTTCCAATGTCTTCAGGATCATCCGAACTGCTGTCAGATTCTTCTTCAGATGAGGGGATAGCTTTTGCCTTCAAGGCACGAGTTCGCCCATAGTTTGGACCGTAGATATCTCTTTTCTCAGAAAGCTGAAACTCATGTGTGTTGAGCCTCTCAAGTATGTCAGACGGATCGAGTGTCTTGAAATCAGGACGTTCTTGAATCATCAGGGCTAGGGTGTCAAACGAACTATCAAGTGATCTCAGTAGTGTCTTGACGACTTCATGTTTGGTGATCTCAGTAGCGCCGAGGGCTTGAAGCTCATTTGTGATGTCAGTGAGTCGGTCAAATGTGAGCTGGACATTCTCATTGTCATTTCGCTTGAAGCGGTTGAAGAGGTTGCGAAGGACACTGATTCTCTGATCTCTCTGGGTTGAGACGCCTTCATTGACCTTGGAGAGCCAGTCCCAGACCAGCTTAGATGTTTTCAAAGCACTCACACGGCCATACTGTCCTTTGGTCAGATGACCATAGATGATATTCTTGGCAGTAGAGTCCAGTTGAACGAATTTCTTGACATCAGCAGCAGTGACACCTTCTCCAGCCTTGGGAACGCCGTTCTCGACGACATACCATAGGTCGACGTCAATGGCTTCAAGATGCATGCGCATCTTATTCTTCCAGTAGGGATATTCAGTTCCATCGAAGACGGGGCACGCAGCGGAGACTTTTATTATCCCTGCAGTCGACATAGCTAAAACTCCAGGTGGTTAAACCGAATCACACAGAACAAGGGAGCACCTTGCTTTGATACCAATTGAAAGTGCGTTATATCGACTAGAGGGGGGGTGAATAGACGATTTTTATGAAAGTCTTCAATATGTGGAAGTTATGAAGACAAACGATAGAAATAAGCCTATTACCCTACAGCAGAAGGTAGACTACACTAAGCAAGCCATAGTCAAGTATTCAATAGAGTGAAAGCACAATGACTTAATAGCAGCAATGTAGTAAGGATCAGGTAGGAAGATATTATGAAGCCAGACAGAACACGCAGTCACTCAGTGAAGACAAAAGATAGTGCAAACATACAATGAATTCACAAGGAGTAACAGTAAGTAAAGGGAAGGGAGGATGAAACCAGTGACTCGTTGAAGACAATGATTTGTTGGACCAGTTCCAGTTGCTGTGACAACTGTACGTCTGGTTAGGGCGGCTAGGTATTTAAACCTTAGGACACACAGTCCCGGACACCCAGTCCTGAACACGCAGCTCAGGACACCCAGTCCTCACCGTATTCGCCTTGAGCTAAGGTCACACAGACCTCGCCCAATCACTCTGGTAAGTCTTCAAGGTAGACTCCCAAACCTTCACAGACTTCGTTCACCGGCAATCCACAATGTCTCTTGGATGCTCAGAACGCGACGCCTAACCGGCTGGAGGATGCACAGTCCTCAAGTGTAATAAGTCTTCAGATCACACAGACAAGAAGACTTAAGTGATTCCTAATTCTCTTTGGCTCTGAGTGGTTAGGGCTTTATCCTCGCAAGGAATTCTCTCTCAAAGGATTCGAGGTGGGTTGCTCTCAAACAACAAAAGCCGTACTCTTAATCTGAGCAGCCAACGGTTTATGGTTGTAGGGTGTGACGCCCGGATAATTAAGCTACAGTAAATCCCTATTAATGATGCCATGTCACCTCGGTCACTGTAGTTAGTCTCGAGTTAGATCAAAACCGATTCATATTCAAAATTAAATTAATGTCAAACAATTAAAGTTTTCAAAAAAGTCAAATCTAAAATGTTTAAAGTGTAGCAAATAAATCATAGATGATTATGGTGGTGGATCCAAATTAACATACAATGATTAAATGCACTAGATAATAGGAACCGTCGCTGAAACAATTATTTAAACGTCTCTTAAATAGTTAAATTATTAAAAACTACTTTTTATAACTACAAGAATAATTGTGGCGGTGATATAATTACTATTAGTAATTTAGGTGCTAACTATATGTTTTACAAAACTAAAACAATTAAGAAATGAAATAAAACAGAAAGGGAAATAAAATAAAAGAAAAAAAAATACAAAAAAAAGATAAAAGAGAAGCCCCCCACCCCCGCGCTGGGCCACGGCCCAGATGGCCTCGGGGCCAATTAGGCCGGCCCAGCCGGCTCCTACAACACCCCTGGGGTGACAAACCCTAGCCCAACCGAACCCCACTTCCCCCCACGATCCCCCACTCCCCCGATTCCCCTCTCTCGCTCGCCCCCCCCGATCTGGATCGGGGCCGCACGACCCCGTCGGTCACCTCGCCCCGCTTCTACCTCGCCGGCACACCCCTTCCTCGTCGTCGCCTGCTCGTCCTCCTCCCAGCTGGACCGCCCTGAGCGCGGAGCCGCTCGACCCCGACGCCGGCACTTCCCCGAACGTCGCCGCCCTCCGCTACCCCCATCGCGGCGACACTGCCGCCACCTCCCCGAGTGCCTGCCTTGTCCCTGCAGCTCCCCTGTGAGCTCCCCCTCTCCTCGTCCGGTCACCGCCGTGCCCGCGCCCCCCCCCCCCCCCCCCCGCGACTCCCTCGTCGCGTGCACGCACCCGGCACCCGCGCGCCGCGCCCCAGCTCCTGGCCGCGCCGGCCCCCGTCGATGCATGCGCGCTCGCGCGCCCAGCGCCCCGCTGCCACCCCGGGGCCGCGGCCTCCTTCCCCGCGCCGCGCTTGGGCCGCGCGCCCCACCGTCCACGCTCGCCGCGCGTTTCCGCGACCGCGGCCCTCGCGCGCTGGCCGCCGCTTGGGCTACGGCCTTGACCCCGCACCCGCGCCCGTAAACCCACCTGCCACGCGCGCCCCGCCCTTCGCCGGCGCTGCCTCTGCCGACGACGCCCACTGCTTGCCATCATGGCGCCTGCCCGCGCGCCATCGCCGGCGGCACACCCCGCCATGGGTTCTGTTGAGCGAGCCAGCCGGTCCCTGTTGGAACAGTGGTGATAACCCCCCATATTAGTTTAAGGGCTAACCCCCCCTGTGGGTATGACTAGTGGGGCCGCCCTTGTTAGAACAAAAAAAAGAATATCAAAATAACTAAAAACAATTAATAATTAATTAATTTAATAATTAATTAACTTAATTAGATCTGTTAAATTAACCTGATTAACTCTGATTAGATAACCTAATAATTAATTAACTAATTAATTATGTTTAGTTAAACTGTGACTATGACAGTGGGGCCCCACCCCTAGTTAGCTTAATTTAAACCCCCTTTTTAAAATATGTGACACTGACAGATGGGTCCCATTGGCCCTGTTGACTGGTCAACTTTGACGCAGTCAACGCTGACTGTACCGCTGACTAGGCACTGACCGGCCCCACACATCAGTTGACCCAGTCAAACACACTATTGACTGCTGACATCATGATGATGTCATGCTGATGCAGTAAACCTGTTTTTATTTAAACTAAATCTGTTAATTCCAAAAATGAATTAAAACATTAGAAAATTAATATAAAATAAACCGTATATCGGATGAAAATACTTTGTACATGAAAGTTTCTCAGAACGACGAGACGAATTCGAATACGCAGCCCGTTCATCCGCCACGCATCCCTAGCATAGCAAACACGCAACTTTCCCCCTCCGGTTCGTCTGTCCGAAAACGCGAAACACCGGGGATAATTTCCCGGATGTTTCCCCCCTTCACCGGTACCACCTTGTACCGCGTTAGGGCACACCTAGCATCATGCTTTGTCATGTCATGCATCGTCATGCATTTGTTTGCATTATATTTATTGTTTCTTCCCCCTCTTCTCTCGCTAGACACCGAGACCGACGCCGCTGCTACCCAGTACGACTACGGTGTTGACGACCACTCTCTCTTGCCAGAGCAACCAGGCAAGCCCCCCCTTGATCACCAGATATCGCCTACTCTTCTCTATACTGCTTGCATTAGAGTAGTGTAGTATGTTACTGCTTTCCGTTATTCCTATCCTGATGCATAGCCTATCCTTGCTACTACTGTTGATACCATTACCTGCTATCCTACTGCTTAGTATAGGATGCTAGTGTTCCATCAGTGGCCCTACACTCTTGTCCGTCTGCCATGCTATACTACTGGGTCGTGATCACTTCGGGAGGTGATCACGGGCATATACAATATACTTTACACAGTTACCTTACCTGTGTTACTGTTCGGAGATGGGGGATGAAGGGGCAGGTGGCTCCATCCCAGTAGAGGTGGGCCTGGGTTCCCGACGGCCCCCGACTGTTACTTTGAGGCGGAGCGACAGGGCAGGTTGAGACCACCTAGGAGAGAGGTGGGCCTGGTCCTGGTCGGCGTTCGCGGATACTTAACACGCTTAACGAGATCTGGGTTTTTGATCTGAGTCTGGCCATTTGGTCTATACGCACTAACCATCTACGCGGGAGTAGTTATGGGTATCCCGACGTCGTGGTATCAGCCGAAGCCTTCGTGACATCAGCGACTGAGTGGCGCGCGCCGGATTGGACCGTAAGCCTGCTCTTGTATTAAGGGGGCTAGTTCTGCTTCCGGCCGCGTTCGCAACGTGCAGGTGTGCTAAGGGCGATGGGCCCAGACCCCTGGGCGCTTAGGTTTAGACCGGCGTGCTGACCTCTCTGTTGGTCTAGGTGGGGCTGCGACGTGTTGATCTTCCGAGGCCGGGCATGACCCAGGAAAGTGTGTCCGGCCAAATGGGATCGAGCGTGTTGGGTTATGTGGTGCACCCCTGCAGGGAAGTTAATCTATTCGAATAGCCATGATCTTCGGTAACAGGACGACTTGGAGTTGTACCTTAACCTTATGACAACTAGAACCGGATACTTAATAAAACACACCCTTCCAAGTGCCAGCTACAACCGGTGATCGCTCTCTCACAAGGCGACGAGGGGAGGATCATCGGTTAGGATTATGCTATGCGATGCTACTTGGAGGACTTCAGTCTATTCTCTTCTACATGCTGCAAGACGGAGGCTGCCAGAAGCGTAGTCTTCGAAAGGACTAGTTATCCTCCCTCTTATTCCGGCATTCTGTAGTTCAGTCCACATATGATAGCCTTATTCCAGTTGATACTAATGCAGACATATGTAGTATAGCTCCTTGCTTGCGAGTACTTTGGATGAGTACTCACGGTTGCTTTCTCCCTCTTTTCCCCTATCCCTTCTACCTGGTTGTCGCAACCAGATGTTGGAGCCCAGGAGCCAGACGCCACCTTCGACGACGACTCCTACTACACCGGAGGTGCCTACTACTACGTGATGCCCGCTGACGACGACCAGGAGTAGTTAGGAGGATCCCAGGCAGGAGGCCTGCGCCTCTTTCGATCTGTATCCCAGTTTGTGCTAGCCTTCTTAAGGCAAATTTTTTAACTTATGTCTGTACTCAGATATTGTTGCTTCCGCTGACTCGTCTATGATCGAGCTCTTGTATTCGAGCCCTCGAGGCCCTGGCTTGTAATATGATGCTTGTATGACTTATTTTATTTGTAGAGTTGTGTTGTGATATCTTCCCGTGAGTCCCTGATCTTGATCGTACACGTTTGCGTGTATGATTAGTGTACGATTAAATCGGGGGCGTCACATAGGGGGTGGGCTATTTATAGCCACTTGGCAACCCGACCTGATTTGTCCGAAATGACCCTGGGTCACTAAGGAACTGACACGTGTTCCAACGGTCAGATTTCAAACTCACACGGCAACTTTGCTTGGGCTGCAAGCAAAGCTGACTTGTCCGACTCTGGACAAGATTCGCTCTCATAGTCTTCACTCGAAGACATAGGTTTTGGTTAGGCATCACTTCAGTCATTCTGACTGGTTCTCTTGGACCCCACTTAACAGTACGGTGGTTCCTATGACTCAACATAAAAAGAAAAAGAACTACGAAAGATCTAAGTCTTCGAGCTCCATAGGCTTTATGTGGTGTCTTCTCTTGTCATAGTCTTCAATGTGAATATCTTCATATACCACCTTTGACTTCAATGTCTTCATACATTTTTAGGGGTCATCTCTGGTAGGAAAACCGAATCAATGAGGGACTTCTACCTGTGTTATCCTACAATTCTCACAACCACATTAGTCCCTCAACTAGGTTTGTCGTCAATACTCCAAAACCAACTAGGGGTGGCACTAGATGCACTTACAGGTTGCCATACCATTCTGGTGTGGAACGTGTCCTCGTGGACCTACGAAGTTCAGTAGTAACTTGATCCGAAGTTCATTTATCATCATCATTAACTTCCTCTCTAATCGGTGCAGGCATCACAGAAACATTTTCTTGAGCTGCGCTACTTTCCGGTTAAAGAGGCAGTACTTCGTCAAGTTCTACTTTCCTCCCACTTACTTCTTTCGAGAGAAACTCTTTCTCTAGAAAGGATCCATTCTTGGCAACAAAGATCTTGCCTTCGGATCTGAGGTAGAAGGTATACCCAATAGTTTCCTTAGGGTATCCTATGAAGACGCATCTTTCCGACTTGGGTTCGAGCTTTTCAGGTTGAAGTTTCTTGACATAAGCATCGCATCCCCAAACTTTCAGAAATGACAGCTTAGGTTTGTTCCCAAACCATAATTCATACGGTGTCGTCTCAACGGATTTTGACGGAGCCCTATTTAAAGTGAATGCGGCAGTCTCTAAAGCATAACCCCAAAATGATAGTGGTAGATCGGTAAGAGACATCATAGATCGCACCATATCTAATAGAGTGCGATTACGACGTTCGGACGCACCATTACGCTGAGGTGTTCCAGGCGGCATGAGTTGTGAAACAATTCCACATTTCCTTAAGTGAGTGCCAAATTCGTGACCAAATATTCCCCTCCACGATCTGATCGTAAGAACTTTATTTTCCTGTCACGTTGATTCTCAACCTCACTCTGAAATTCCTTGAACTTTTCAAAGGTCTCAGACTTGTGTTTCATTAAGTAGACATACCCATATCTACTTAAGTCATGAGTGAGGGTGAGAACATAACGATAACCACCGTGAGCCTCAACGCTCATTGGACTGCACACATCAGTATGTATGATTTCCAATAAGTTGGTTTCTCGCTTCATTGTTCCGGAGAACAAAGTCTTGGTCATCTTGCCCATGAGGCATGGTTCGCACGTGTCAAATGATTCATAATCAAGAGACTCCAAAAGTCCATCTGCATGGAAATTCTTCATGCGTTTGACACCAATGTGACCAAGACGGCAGTGCCACAAGTATGTGGGACTATCATTATCAACCTTACATCTTTTGGCATTCACACTGTGAATATGTGTAACATCACGTTCGAGATTAAATAAGAATAAACCATTGACCAGCGGGGCATGACCATAAAACATGTCTCTCATATAAATAGAACAACCATTATTCTCAGATTTAAATGAGTAGCCATCTCGCATTAAGCGAGATCCAGATACAATGTTCATGCTCAAAGCTGGCACTAAATAACAATTATTGAGGTTTAAAACTAATCCCGTAGGTAAATGTAGAGGTAGCGTGCCGACGGCGATCACATCGACCTTGGAACCATTCCCGACGCGCATTGTCACCTCGTCTTTCGCCAGTCTCCGCTTATTTCGCAGCTCCTGTTTTGAGTTACAAATATGAGCAACCGCACCGGTATCAAATATCCAGGAGCTACTACGAGTGCTGGTAAGGTACACATCAATAACATGTATATCATATATACCTTTGGTATTGCCGGCCTTCTTATCCGCTAAGTACTTGGGGCAATTCTGCTTCCAGTGACCGTTTGCCTTGCAATAAAAGCACTCGGTCTTAGGCTTGGGTCCATGCTTTGGCTTATTCCCGGCAACTGGCTTACCGGGTGCGGCAACTCCCTTGCCGTCCTTCTTGAAGTTCTTCTTACCCTTGCCTTTCTTGAAACTAGTGGTTTTATTGACCATCAACACTTGATGTTCCTTTTTGATCTCCACCTCCACTGATTTCAACATTGAATATACCTCAGGAATGGTTTTCTCCATCCCCTGCAAATTGAAATTCATCACAAAGCTCTTGTAGCTAGGTGGGAGCGACTGAAGGATTCTGTCAATGACCGCATCATCCGGGAGATTAACTCTCAGCTGAGAAAAGCGATTGTGCAACCCAGACATTTTGAGTATGTGCTCGCTGACAGAACTATTCTCCTCCATCTTACAACTGTAGAACTTGTCGGAGACTTCATATCTCTCGACCCGGGCATGAGCTTGGAAAACCATTTTCAGCTCTTGGAACATCTCATATGCTCTGTGCTGGTCAAAACGCTTTTGGAGCCCCGGTTCTAAGCTGTAAAGCATGCCGCACTGAACCAGGGAGTAATCATCACTAGCGACTGCCAGGCGTTCATAACGTCTTGAGTTGCTGGGAAAACAGGTACTTCACCTAGCGGTGCTTCAAGGACATATGCTTTCTTGGCAGCTATGAGGATAATCCTCAGGTTACGGACCTAGTCCGTGTAGTTGCTACCATCGTCTTTCTGCTTGGTTTTCTCTAGGAACGCGTTGAAGTTGAGGGCAACATTAGTGTGGGCCATTTGATCTACAAGACATATTGCAAAGATTTTAGACTATGTTCATGATAATTAAGTTCATCTAATCAAATTATTTAATGAACTCCCACTCAGATAGACATCCCTCTAGTCATCTAAGTGATACATGATCCAAGTCAACTAGGTCGTGTCCGATCATCACGTGAGACGGACTAGTCATCATCGTGAACATCTTCATGTTGATCGTATCTTCTATACGACTCATGTTCAACTTTTTGGTCTTCCGTGTTCCGAGGCCATGTCTGTACATGCTAGGCTCATCAAGTCAACCTAAGTGTATTGCGTGTGTAAATCTGGCTTACACCCGTTGTATGAAAACGTTAGAACCTATCACACCCGATCATCACGTGGTGCTTCGGAACAACGGACCTTAGCAACGGTGCACAGTTAGGGGGAACAATTTCTTGAAATTATTGCGAGGGATCATCTTATTTAAGCTACTGTCGTTCTAAGCAAATAAGATGTAAAAACATGATAAACATCACATGCAATCAAATAGTGACATGATATGGCCAATATCATTTTGCTCCTTTTGATCTCCATCTTCGGGGCGCCATGATCATCATTGTCACCGGCATGACACCATGATCACCATCATCGTGTCTTCATGAAGTTGTCTCGCCAACTGTTACTTCTACTACTATGGCTAACGGTTAGCAAAAAAGTAAAGTAATTACATGGTGTTTTCAGTGACACACAGGTCACACAATAAATTAAGACAACTCATATGGCTCCTGCTGGTTGTCATACTCATCGACATGCAAGTCGTGATTCCTATTACAAGAACATGATCAATCTCATACATCACATATATCATTCATCACATCCTTTTGGCCATATCACATCACACGGCATATGCTGCAAGAACAAGTTAGACGCCCTCTAATTGTTGTTGCAAGTTTTTACGTGGCTGTTATAGGTTAGCAAGAACGTTTCTTACCTACGCCAAAACCACAACGTGATATGCCAATTTCTATTTACCCTTCATAAGGACCCTTTTCATCGAATCCGATCCGACTAAAGTGGGAGAGACAGACACCCGCTAGCCACCTTATGCAACTAGTGCATGTCAGTCGGTGGAACCTGTCTCACATAAGCGTACGTGTAAGGTCGGTCCGGGCCGCTTCATCCCACGATGCCGCCGAATCAAGATAAGACTAGTAACGGCAAGTAAATTGACAAAATCGACGCCCACAACAACTTCAGTTCTACTCGTGCATAGAAACTACGCATAGACCTAGCTCATGATGCCACTGTTGGGGATCGTTGCAGAAATTAAAATTTTCTACGCATCACCAAGATCAATCTATGGAGAGACCATAATGAGAGAGAGGGGAGTGCATCTTCATACCCTTGAAGATCGTGATGCGGAAGCATTACAAGAACGCGGATGAAGGAGTCGTACTCGCAGCGATTCAGATCGCGGTTGATTCTGATCTAAGCGCCGAACAACGGCGCCTCCGCGTTCAACACACGTACAGCCCGAGGACGTCTCCTCCTTGATCCAGCAAGGGGGAAGGAGAAGTTGGGGAAGAGCTCCGGCAGCACGACGTCGTGGTGGTGGAGCTTGCAGTTCTTCGGCAGGGCTTCGCCAAGCTCAACGGAGGAGGAGGGGGTGTTGGAGAGGGGAGGGCCGCGCCTTGGATGTGGTGCTGCTGCCCTCCCTCCACCCCTCTATTTATAGGGCGAAGGGGGAAGGGGGCCGTCCCCTCTAGATGAGATCTAGAGGGGGGAGGCCAAGGGGAGGGGGCTCGCCCCCCAAGCCAAGGGGGGCGCCCCCTTTAGCCCCCCCCCCCAACCCTAGGCGCATGGGCCCTAGGGGGGATGGCGCCCAACCCACTTAGGGGCTGGTTTCCTTCCACATATAGCCCATAGGGCCCTCTGGGGCAGGTAGACCCTCCCGGTGGACCCCCGAAACCCCTTCGGTGGTCCCGGCACAATACCGATAAACCCCCGAACACTTCCGGTGACCGTATGATGACTTCCCATATATAAATCTTCACCTACAGACCATTCTGAAACTCCTCGTGATGTCCGGGATCTCATCCGGGACTCCGAACAACATTTGGTAACTGCATACTATTTCCCATAACAACTCTAGCGTCACTGAACCTTAAGTGTGTAGACCCTACAGGTTCGGGAATCATGTAGACATGAACGAGACATCTCTCCGGCCAATAACCAACAGTGGGATCTGGATACCCATGTTGGTTTCCACATGTTCCACGATGATCTCATCGGATGAACCACGATGTCTGGAATTCAATCAATCCCGTATACAATTCCCTTTGTCTACCGGTATGATACTTGCTCGAGATTCGATCGTCGGTTTCCCTATACCTTGTTCAATCTCGTTACCGGCAAGTCTCTTTACTCGTTCTGTAACACATCATCCCGTGATCAACTCCTTGATCACATTGAGCTCATTATGATGATGTCTTACCGAGTGGGCCTAGAGATACCTCTCTGTCACACGGAGTGACAAATCCCAGTCTCGATTCGTCCCAACTCAACAGACACTTTCAGAGATACCCATAGTGTGCCTTTATAGCCACCCAGTTACGTTGTGACGTTTGGCACACCCAAAGTATTCCTACGGCATCTGGGAGTTGCACAATCTCATGGTCTAAGGAAATGATACTTGACATTAGAAAAGCTTTAGCAGACGAACTACACGATCTTGTGCTATGCTTAGGATTGGGTCTTGTCCATCACATCATTCTTCTAATGATGTGATCCCGTTATCAACGACATCCAATGTCCATGGTCAGGAAACCGTAACCATCTATTGATCAACGAGCTAGTCAACTAGAGGCTTACTAGGAACATGTTGTGGTCTATGTATTCACACATGTATTACGATTTCCAGATAACACAGTTATAGCATGAACAATAGACAATTATCATCAACAAGGAAATATAATAATAACCATTTTATTATTGCCTCTAGGGCATATTTCCAACATTTAGTTCTTCGCCCAGCCGGATATTGGAATCCTGCAGCTTGTTCTTTTCATCCCTGACTCATGTCAGCACACGTTCACCCGCCGCATGTTGCCTTTTGGCCTCTTGTTCACCAGCCTGGGCGACCTTCAGTTTCTCTCTCAGTTGCCCTACTGGTTCTGTCAACGGAAACACAACCGTATTAATATTACTGGTATATGATTATACTTTTTCTGATAGAGAGAAACATTAACAGGCGATGCCTCCTTGGATTTCTCCAATTCGGCGGTAGCCGCAATTAGCTGGGTCTGACACTTTTCCAGCTCTTGAGAAAGCAGGCTATTCTTCTCCGTAAGTGACTGATTATACAATGATCCTTAAATCAGTTGTATCAACTGCTTCAAGTCTCGAGGGCTAGTGGTATATGATTATCAAATCTACACTTATCCGCATATCTTTTAGATGCTCGTCCGTGGCTCTGGCAAGTCCATCCCGAGCAGCTCGGATGTATGCATCGGCCGAGCTGAAGGCATTGAATGCCTCTTTTGAAAAGCCGGGGTCATAGAGAGCGGCCCTCCGGCGCCGATGACTCATGGCGCTCTCCACTTCAGAGTTCGTGACGGACATATCATCCGAATCCTCTGCGGGAGGACAGTCCGGCACCACTCCCGTGTCAGCCCCCGTCCTTAGGGCAGGGTCTGGAACCTGACTAGTGGAGGCACGACTGGCCAGATCCCCGAACATAGTCTGGCGGACGCTCTTCCTGATAAAACGCAGCGGATAATATCACATTTTGATGTGACGACCAGGAGGCATATTTAAAAAGAAAGCCATACCTCTTTAATGAAGGTTCTTCCGTATTGTCGTTCGCCTTTCTCTTTGAAGACGTGCTTGGCGCGGGCACCGCTCTCCCTGGAGATGCCTCTGGTGCACTTTATGGCGTCGAGCGCCTCCCCTTCGCAGCACGAAATAGTGCGGTGGTGAGACGTAATGAGGAAGCTCTTTCGAAGAAGGTATCTCTTGGTTACTTACATGTGAGGCAGGAAGGAGGTCGGGATAGTCGGCTACGATTGGCACAACTGTGCCATCATAGCTCGCCTGGTAGAATACTCCCTTCTCGAGCTCCACAAATATGTCCGGATCCTTTTCGAATCCGGGGTCAAGGTCCCGATTGTGATCCTCTGGCTGTGGGGCGGGGTTATGGATCCCCTCGGTAACCTTCCACCATTCCTGTTATAAATAGATGGGTTAATGTCCATTAAAAGTGATTCAGGGAGAAGATTGAGTAAAGTGGTGGGATTAGAGCTTACCCAGCTCAGAGGTTGTACATGAAAAATCCATCTCGGCGTTTAAGACGAGCGAACTCCTCTTCCTCTCCTTTGTACAGTTCGGCCAATATTTTGACAAAAGCGGCGGGGGTGTCCAGACCCTTCCGACCGCAGCGTGAGGCGTCGTCCTCCCCATTATAGTGCCACATGGGAAGCCCTCAGTATTGGAGTGGTTGAACCCCCCGCACTATGGAAGTCGCCATCACCTTGATTATTGATAATCCGGACTGGGCAAGTGTCTTTATCTTGCCCATTAATTGACGGACTTCCGCGCTATCTTCCTCCTCGAGGCTCCGAGGGCGCCAGCTGTGATGTTTCTTCAGCGGAGCATTCAAAAATTCGGGAAGGCCCATTCGAACTGGGTCGGGGAGAGCGACGTCCTCAATATAAAACCATTCTGAGGTCCATTCTTCGGGCGCCTTCTTCGGCGTGCCGGACAGGTATCCGGTCCCAGCTATGCGCCATACTTCGGCGCCGCCCACCTCGAATATCGACCCTTATCGGTTGCGAGGGACGAGGCAGAATAGCTTCCTCCACAGATCAAAGTGGGCTTCACAGCCCAGGAAAAGCTTGCACAGGGGCAACAAAACCCGCGATGTGCAGGATAGAGGCCAGCGTGAGGTTGTGTAGTTGGAGGCCGGAATACTCCAGGAGTCCGCGTAGGAAAGGGTGGATTGGAAACCCGACGCCTCTCAACAAATAAGATACGAAGCACACCCATTCGCCCCTGGTTGGATTGGGGAAATTTTCTGCCAGAACTTCGCCTGTGAAGGAGGTCAATCCTGCTCGAACAGGGACCAGATCCGCGGGGGGGGGGGGGGGGGGGGGGGAGGAGGAATCCCTGTGTTTGGAGCTTAACCAACTGCTCATGGGATACAAAGCATCTCTCCCAATCGCCTTTTTCGGAGCTGTGAGGGTGGGAGGAGGAACTAGGGACGCTGGCCTGTCGAATGGTTTCCTCTGGCAAAGACTTTGAGGATTTTCTGCTGGGTGTGGAATGGATCCGAGATCCAATCCCTTTAAACTGAGGCCTTTCTTATGTGGCCGGAAGGGGGCTGTGCAAAAAACACCCCGACCTCTCGCATTCGCTCGACACGTGGAAGTAGAAGGTGTGGAGGCACAGAAACCGATGGGTGCGACATTAAATGGAGGACCGAATACAACTCTTCAAGTCAGGTACTTTGAAGTGATCGAAGGAGGAACCCGCCTTGCAATGCCGAAGACAATCTGCGCGCCGGTCACCTCGTCATTGAAGCCTGGTTCGGGGGCTACTGAGGGAGTCCTGGATTAAGGGGTCCTCGGGCGTCCGACATGTGTGGTATGGGCCGGACTATTGGGCTATGAAGATACAATATAGAAGACTTCCTCCCGTGTCTGGATATGACTCTCCTTTGCCTGTAAGGCAAGTTGGGCGGCCGGATGTACTATTTCCTCTCTATGTAACCTACTTTGTACAAGCCTAGGCCCCTCCGGTGTCTATATAAACTGGAGGGTTTAGTCCGTAGGGGCAATCATAATCTGACAGGCTAGACTTCTAGGGTTTAGCTATTATGATCTCATGATAGATCAACTCTTGTAACCCCCATACTCATCAATATCAATAAAGCAGGACGTAGGGTATTACCTCCATCAAGAGGGCCCGAACCTGGGTAAAACTGCGTGTCCCCTGTCTCGTGTTACCATCAACCTTAGACGCACAGTTCGGGACCCCCTACCCGAGATCCGCCGGTTTTGACACCGACATCAACCATTAGTCCTTAGAGATTGCCATCAATTACCAAAACTAAACATGGGGGCACCGCATGTTCTTTCACCACTTAGATTCGAAAAAAGTCTCGGGATTTATAAGAAATGTTCACGAGTTTTTAAAAACTTCATGGATTCAAAAACCTTCGTGCATTCAGAAAAATGTTTCAGATTTTGAAGAAGATCACATATGTGATTTTTTTTGTGAATATTAAAAAATGTCATGTATTTTTAAAAATGTTTGCTGCTTTTTTTAAAAGTTCATGGATTTGAAAATGTTCACTGATATGAAAAGGTTCATGGATTTGAAATTTTCACATATTTCAATGTGTGTAAAGAGTCCATGAACAATTTTAAACGGTTTATGGATTTGAGAAAAGTTTATAGATTTGAAAATAATTGCGGATTTGAAAAGGTTAGCGTATTTCACCATTTAAAAAAAGTTCATAGATTTGGAAAAAATCATAGGTTTGGAAAAAGCTTCACAAAATATGAAAAGTTCACGCATTTGAAAAATGAGAATGAATTTTAAAATGTTTACAGATTTAAAAGAAAACACAAAAAATGAAAACAAAAAGATGGAGAAAAATAAAACAAAAAGGAGAAAAGAGGAAAGAAAACAAAAAAAGGGAAAAAAGGGAAGCGAAAAAAGAAACGAAAAAGAAAAAGAAAAAACCACCAGAAACCTGTCTAAAAGACCCAGGAAAAACCACCCCCCAAAACCGTGGGACCTTCCTAAAGTTACATGTGTTTCTCAAAAAGAAAAAAATATTAACCGGGGCATGACGGGAAGTTATTACTTACGAGCACAATCACTTGCTAGTGATGTGATGGTGCACTCATTATCTATTATCTTTTCAGATAGCAGCTCAGTGGTAAAGGACATCCACTCACAAACGGGAGGAACAAATGTTACGCTGGTCAGGGAGGTAAATGCGAGAGCAGATGATTTTGAAATATGTAAATTTACTTTTGGGACTATATGTAGAAACCTTTTTTTTAGAAAAACTTTCGATCTATTCATATTCAACCATGACAGTATAATGAATATCATAAATAATAATAATAAATATCCAGATTCGTAGACCATCTAACGACGACTACAAGCACTGAAGCAAACCGAAGGCGATCCGGCATCATTGCCCTCCTTGCTGAAGTCTAACAAAACTTGTTTTAAACGGTTTATGGATTTGAGAAAAGTTTATAGATTTGAAAATAATTACGGATTTGAAAAGGTTAGCGTATTTCACCATTTAAAAAAAGTTCATAGATTTGAAAAAATTCATAGGTTTGGAAAAAGCTTCACAAAATATGAAAAGTTCATGCATTTAAAAAATGAGAATGAATTTTAAAATGTTTACAGATTTAAAAGAAAACACAAAAAATGAAAACAAAAAGATGGAGAAAAATAAAACAAAAAGGAGAAAAGAGGAAAGAAAACAAAAAAAAGGAAAAAAGGGAAACGAAAAAAGAAACAAAAAAGAAAAAGAAAAAACCACCAGAAACCCGTCTAAAAGACCCAGGAAAAACCACCCCCAAAAACCGTGGGGCCTTCCTAAAGTTACATGTGTTTCTCAAAAAGAAAAAATATTAACCGGGGCATGACGGGAAGTTATTACTTACGAGCACAATCACTTGCTAGTAATGTGATGGTGCACTCATTATCTATTATCTTTTCAGATAGCAGCTCAGTGGTAAAGGACATCCACTCACAAACGGGAGGAACAAATGTTACGCTGGTCAGGGAGGTAAATGCGAGAGCAGATGATTTTGAAATATGTAAATTTACTTTTGGGACTATATGTAGAAACCCTTTTTTTAGAAAAACTTTCGATCTATTCATATTCAACCATGACAGTATAATGAACATCATAAATAAAAAAATACATTCAAATTCGTAGACCATTTAGCGACGACTACAAGCACTGAAGTAAGCCGAAGACGATCCGGCATCATTGCCCTCCTTGCTGAAGTCTAACAAAACTTGTTGTAGTAGACAGTCGGAAAGTCGTTGTGCTAAGGCCCCGTAGGACCAGCGCATCAGAACAACAAACGTTGCCGTTGAAGAGTAGTGTAGATCAAAATATCCAACCTGAAGACACACCAATGTAGGTGAACTACGACCAGATCCAAACAAACCCACCAAGGACAGATCCGTCGGAGACACAGCTCCACACACTCACCGACGATAGTAGACGCAATACTGGGAGTGATGTGAACCAGATCATGACCAAGGCATCAACGGATGAGGTTCATGATAGCACAAATATTAAACCATTAGAACAGCCAAAGAAAGACATGGACAAGACCATTATCTTAGTTGGGAAGCTTCCAGTGTCTATTTTGGGAGAAATGACACATCAAATTTCCAGCTACAGCTTCCCACACCTAAACCTAATTAATTCTAGAAGGGTCTAGCATGTTTTAGAGGCTAGAAAAGATTGTCGGCTTTCATTCAAAAAAAAGGTGCACTATTTGAGATCATGAGTCAAAAGTTGTGCAAGTTCCCATGCAAATTGTGCATGAATTGATTATAGCGTGAGGCCCAATAAGTTTGTTCCTGCTATAGCTTGGAGCTCACGAATTTACCCTTCATTTTGTTGTTGTTGTCACACCTAACTAGTAGGTACTTCTAGTATAAGTACTCCCTAGCTGTTTCATGTGCACGGGACATGGAATATCTAAGTTTATGCTTGTAGATAGCCGGTTAGGTTGTGTTGTGCTGTGAGCACTAGTATCCTTGAGGTGTTAGCTTTGTGTATGGATTGAAGGGATCCTTGTAATTCCCTCTTGTGATTCTATATAGGTTCGCAAGTTTCATGGTTTGGGTTGCGCCTTTGTAAATCAAGCGAGTGTTTTCTCTTGTTCTTTGCCACTTGAGGGAAATAGTTGTTGCTCCTTATGGGTTCTTTGGAACCGTGAAAGATCATCTCAGCGGCGCCCGCATTATCTTGGTATCAGAGCTATACGTTGATCACGATACTATTTTTTCTCTTGCGGATTTTGTCCTTGAGAAGCTTCAATGAGTTCAAGGAGGTCCAACAGTGTTGACGGTGTGCATGGAAGTGGGCGCCTCATGGAGGAGAAACTACCACTTCATATGTACTCCCTCCATTCCATAATGTAGTGCTTCCTCTATCCCCGTGCTTCAACTTTGACCGTAAATTTAACTATCAAGACCGATTGCGGCGGGAGCAAAAGTTATATATGTGAATTAGTATTCGAAAGAAGTTTTTAATTATGTAACTTTTTCTCCCGTCACAGTCGGTCTCGTTCGTTAAATTTATGGTCAAAGTTCGACCTCGGGAAGCGCAGGCGCACTATATTTTGGAATGGAGTGAGTATGATCCAATCTTGCAGCCCACCTATGTGTTGGCTTTGGAGGTTACACAAGAGTATGTGTTGAACAAGGTGAAGAGACGCATATCGACCGTGGAGACCAACTTTGACTAGAGAATCGACTCCCTCATCAAGGAACTTCGTCGAGATAGGCTTGTTGCACGGGATCGACATCGACAACTCCCCGAACAACAGGGCCAACGCCACCTTGAGGAGGGGCATGGAGAGCACATCCATGTCTACTCGGGCAATGCTCATAGCTACTACACTGCACCACATCGGCGTGCTCACCATGACCAACAAGGTGCTACTTGGGCGCCATCGTCTCCAGCATGAGATGGGCTTGCTGCACGGGATCGACATCGACAACGCCTATAATAATAATAATAATACTAATAATAATAATAATAATAATAATAATAATTAACTGCAGCAGTAATAATAATAATAATTCTGCTCGTTATTATTTTGCGTGGGGATTCAATAGCGCACGTGGCACGCACACACACTATACTTGCATCTTCCATTCCATGACCAGAGGCCGGCCGACCATGTACGCCGTCGACGAGCGGGAGACACACAGGGCCTCTCCTTTTTACCGGGCCGTGGTGCACGCCGTTGACGGGAGGGCAGACGGCCAGACGGCGACCGGCAGTTGCGCCCGGAAATCACGTTGCCACGGCTACTTTCTCCCCAAACCCCCAACCACCTTCCCCCTTTCATCCCATCTCCGTTTCACGGTGCCATCCGTCGTACACTACCACCACAGACAAGCGCACATTCCCGTCCAGCCACTGCTTGATCAAGGACTGCTGCTCGGTACGAGCAAGATGGTGCTGGCGGAGAGCATTGGCAAGTACAGGGTCGGCCGGACCATCGGCGAGGGCGCCTTCGCCAAGGTCCGGCTCGCCGTCGACGCCGAGACCGGCGGCTGCGTCGCCGTCAAGGTCATCGACAGGAGCACGGTGCTCAGGAACAACCTCATGTACCAGGTACCTATATGTCCTGTCCGGCTGTTATTTCTGTGAACAATACTCCGCCGTCCATGGAGCGGAGCATTCCGTGACGGCCTCTTTGCTTGGCCTTTGAAGGTGAAGAGAGAGATCAGCGCGATGAGGCTTCTCAACCACCCCAACATAGTCAAGATACACGAGGTAGTTGCTCAAACTCCTTTCACCATTCCATCCTTCTGGTTGCCCAAGCATCTAGCATCAGGACTTTGGCAGAATCGAACCCTCTTTCGCGCCTCACCGCGGTTACATTTGCGCAGGTGATCGCGACGAAGACGAAGATATGTCTGGTGATGGAGTATGTCCCGGGAGGGCAGCTCTCCGACAAGCTAGTAAGACAGACATCTTCATCAAGCAACAGTTCTTGGTTATTGTCCAGGTGGTTTTTTCTTATGGTTCCTGAATTTTCTGTTTAAGAGTTACCTCAAGAGACTGGACGAGAGGGAAGCGAAGAAGTACTTCTACCAGCTGATTGATGCTGTGGACTATTGCCACCGGAGAGGCGTCTTTCACAGGGATCTCAAGGTCAATATATTCTCATTCTCTCCTAGCTAATTGCATGTTTGCATATAACTCTTTTCATCCCCGATGATGCAAACTGATTTGCATTCTTCCTCGATCATCGTTCATTTATGGTTGCCACATCACTGAGTTATTCTGCTTTTGAGAGTGTCAACAGCCTGAAAACTTGTTGCTAGATAATCAGGGCAATCTCAAGGTATCTGATTTTGGCCTCAGCGTGCTACGGAAGGTAGTAAGAACTTGCAAAGGCTGTGAGCTCATCTCATTTCAGTTTTCAATGATTCAGATTGATCAACTCCAAAACTTTGCATCTGACTTTCTTCCAGCCAGGGCAGTTGCTATCCACATCTTGCGGCTCTCCGTGCTACGTCGCTCCTGAGGTACTTGAAAGATCATAGCGCTCCAGCAAAAATAAGAGCTTGGCATGGCCTAACTACACAAAGTTTCAGTATTTTGCATTGCCAACTTCTAAATTTTGATGCTCGGATAGGTGATTCAGCACAAGACTTACGATGGGGCGGCCGCGGACATCTGGTCATGCGGTGTGATCCTGTTTGAACTCCTTGCTGGTTATCTGCCATTCCAGGACTGCAGCTTGATACACTTGTACAGAAGGGTAAGCATAAACATCCTAGTGTCTGATGATGCCTTTTGCTTCGTTACACCTTGCTGATGCGAGGTTTCAACTGACAACTATCGTCGCAAAGATATCTCGGGCACAGTATGCATTACCGCAATGGATCACGCTGCCTCAGAAGAAGATCATCTTGAGGATACTGGATCCGTCTCCTATAACGGTAATCCGATTAGAAACATTAGACCAACTCATGTTAACAATTACTAGCATGGTCATCTGACAATTGTGATGTAGAGAGCGAAGATAAATGATATCTTCGATGACGAGTGGTTCCAAGAGGGCTACAATCCATCAGTAAGGAGAACTGGGAGTGATGATGGTGATGATTGTGTTGATCTTGATGAGGCTGGCACAGATAGTGATGGCAGTCACAGCACAGAGGTAAGAGTACTAAACACAGCTCTGGAACACATACCCACATATTAATTTCCTTCACTCTGCACCAGTCATTTCCTACCTTCAGTTGCCAGGACTTGCCTTTTGTCTAGGTAAGAGAAGCCGGGGGAGCGAATCCAGAGCCTGAGCAGTTCATCAACGCGTTCCGGTTGATAGCGACCTGCAGAGATCTCGACTTGTCAGGACTCTTCCAGGAGCAGGTCACTGACCATATCCTGTCAACATTGTTCCATATGTATTTGACCTACATCAACAAATGGGTCTAGCTTGTGCCTAAATTTTTCCGGTGGCTGACTTGGCTGATGATGCATGATCACCATTGACCAGAAAACAAAGCTCGGCTCGCCGCATTCGGTGCAGGAAACACTGGGGATAATCACAGCTGCAGCCAGGGATGTGAGCTTGTCAGCGAGGAGAATGGGCAGCTCCATGGTAATTAGCCAGAGCTTGGCAATATTTGAATTCAGCATCTTGAATGATCTTGAGAAATCACAGGTCAAGTTTTGATCCTGGGATTTCAATTGTGGCACAGGTAAAGCTTCAGGACATCAGATTGCTATCACGAAGCATGCTTGATCTTACGCTCTCGGCCGAGGTGAAGTGTTGTGCCACATATTCTCATATACCACTGGAGATAGCAATACCAAACAATTTGCAATTTGATGAATGCCACTGGATGCGCCACTGACATGTGGGATCTGGAATGTTAGCCTCACTACAAGTGGCCTTTTTTCAAAAAATGACAGTCGCGGTGTCATCTATCTAATTTTGCTTATCTGAAAAGTGCAGGTGATCCAGGTAACACCAGCACACTGCGTCGTCGAAGTGTCCAAGTCCAGCGGTGATCTGAGAGCATACAAAGAGGTATGTCAACATGTCAATATGAATACTGTTTGTTCCATTCCATTCTGATCTTATCTCGAGGAAACATGATGCACAGTTTACTGATGATCAATGCAATTCTATTGCATTGTTAATACATGCAGTTCTGCACAAGCCTGTGCAGATTGCTGACCGGGCGGGTGCAGCAGCATGGCACCTCATCTGGTTTGGAGACCAACCAAGTCTGAGTAAAGGGTGATTAATTCTGTCAAGAGAGCAAAACAGCCGAGGTAGCACGACCCCTGCCAAGAGATTTTACAGCTAGGCAGTTTCGATGGCAGCCCCCTCCCTGTAATGAGCTCTTGGTTCTCGAAGATTGTAATGCTACCCTGGTTAATCGATACAATATCTCTTTTCTGTCAAGAGAAATTTGAGATATAATTTCAACAATTGAAATCGAAACAGAGCATCGAATTTTCACAGAAACTTTGTGGTAGATAATTACCATTCCACCACAAAGGATCATTTTATATACTTTTGGTGACTCATAGACATTATTGTATCACTGCTTCCATAACGGAATGTAATTTCTTTACATGTAAATAATGCAAGGAAACATGGCAACAGATCTGGGGTATTCAGAACCAAGAGTGAAGTACCCAGCTCAGTGGTCAAGTAACCCTACTGCAATGCTTGAGCCATGGTTGAGCGATAAGAGAGCTGTTGCTCATACAGGGATCTGAATATCTGATATTTGGCATCGTGGTATTTCTTCACCCTGGGTTCCGAAGATGGATGCACGACCTACAAAAAATAATACTTTTGGTTTAGAAACAGCAAATGAAAAATGGAAGATTCTAATTAAAAATGTGTGCAAATAAAAATTTACGAATATAACATGTTCTCTAGGTTGTCCAACGGCAAAAAAAAAAATGGAGCCAGTTACTCCATATATTTCAAATAGGAGGGATTGGGACATACCTTTCCAGCTGCATTCATTGACTTCATTGCATTGTGAATACCAGAAAACTTCTTTGCAGCAACAGCACCCAGCACAGAAGCACCTAAAAGCACAGACTCGTTCTCTCTAGGAAGTATTATTGGACATCCTGCAAAGAATAAATAAATTTCACAGAGCGGGGAAGAATGGAGATGAAGAGGAGTGAGGGTAACTGCAGGAAAAGGAGACATACCGATGATATCTGCATGCTCTTGGATATACAAGGAGTTCTTTGCAAGTCCGCCACAGGCAAGAAGGGTGTCGATCTAATATACATGGAATAAATGTTACATTATAGGATACCAAGTTCTCTTCGGAATCCTTGGTCGAAAGTAAGTACCTTATGTCCATGAGCATTGCAATGCTCCACAATATGACGAGTTCCATACGCAATACCCTGAATTGTTGCTAGATACAAAAGTGCTAAATGTTTTTCACTTGTATCAAGTGTCAAGCCACAAATCACTCCTTTGGATTTTGGATCAGCAACAGGGGACCTAACCATTAGAATGCTTTACATTAGAGTCAGCAGCATCAGGAGTGCGTCATTTTGTGTCAGGTAAAACACTAACCAAAACATTTGAGGGGGGAATAACAAATTGTGTGCAACTGATAAGACTGTAACTTCACCATTCTGGTATAAGATTTAATATCTTAGGAATAACCGAGACTGCTAGCTGTCTCACTGATTGTGTTATGTTGTCATATTGTTAGCTGCATACATCTAATTGGAACGGCAAAAAAAAAACTCACATAAGCAAATTACATAGAAGCCGACAAAATACATCCAGTTAATGTGTCAAGAAAACACATACGGTTTTCACAGTGAAATAGTCGCTATAGATTTCAGAGAAATAAATTTTACACTATGGCTGGTTGAGATTCAGGACAGGAAAATGAGACCGTTTGATTTGGTCTGATAGCAAGAGATCTTTATGTGTCACATTGCAAAATTGTGAAGAAACGAGGACCTAGATAACTAGAATTCTTGTTTAAGCACAAAAATTTAATGAATTTCTTACCGATTTCCATGAAAATCTGGAAGGACATGTGTATCTTGACTCAAGGCAGATAGAAAGGGAATATTTTGTTCATGTGACATCGAAAGCAATATCTTGTTCAACAACTCAAATATGGATACACCTGAACAATTTCAGAAGAAAATTACATGCCTTTTACAGGGCACAAGCTAAAAGATAATCTGCTTGAGCAAACATGAAACTTACTCTGAGAAGCAGCACGATTAGCCAGAAGGGGAGCAGCAGGATGGTTTTCGACAATGTAATCAAGTAGAGCACCAGTTGCGCTTTGACCACCTTCTGTGAGCCAATACTCAGGAATCATCGCTGAACATTGAATCACAATATAAGCGTCAACCAACATGGTTCACGATAGATACTAGAGAACCAAGGAATAAAGCAGAGATGCTGGCCAGAAACATATGTAAGTAAATACACAAGGGCAACTGTACCAGACCAAAATGGCCCCCAGACACCAGGAATAAATAATTTGTTCTTTGAAACAGCCATGTGGCATGTGGATGTCCCACAGACCAAGACCATGCGGCGGCAGATTGCTTCTTCATCAGATACTGAAAACAAAATGTTCACCGATAAATTAATACAAGTTCTAAAGTAGTTTACATAGGAAAAATACAGATGAATCAACACTAACAGTCAGCTTTAGATTCTGGCTCTGGCACACTTTCCATTACTCCAACACCACCGGCATGAGCATCAATAAGCGAAGTTCCAACAGGTGTCCCAGGAAGCAAGCCTAACTCCTGAGAATGGGATTCAACCAACATCAAACAGGCAATTACATAAAATTAATAGCAGATGCATTTCAGCTAACACAAATACTCCCTCCGTCCCAAAATGGTCTTATATTATGGGACGGAGGGAGTAGTATATAGAAAGAACCTAGATAATGGATCACAACATAGTTTATAAATGACGCAGTTACTATAAATTCAACTTAAACAAAGCTATTTCAAATCAAAAGCAACATTATTTTTGCTTGCCTTTGCAGAAGTAGGTGTCAAACCAGAACCTAGAGGATGTCCTGGAAATGCAACACTGCGTCCTATATGTTGCATAAGAGTAGTGTTGAATTAGGAAATCAATAACCATAAATGACATGTTGGTTTAGTGCCGGAAGGGGGAAATGAACAATTGTTCAACCTATTTTTGAACGATTCCCTTCAACAAGGTCTCCCAAGCCTATTTCCTCCCAAAAGACATCGTCCCATCCACATGCTTGCATATCACGTGAATCTGATTCCTTCCACTGGTCCATGTGTGCATGTCCAAGATATGTCCATTTGCAAACAGTTGTGCATAAGCTGCGAGTGTCATCACCAGTCGCTCTAGAAAATGAACCACCAAAGCAAAACATGTTATGAAAGTCAATCCATAGCTTACGGCAAAATCAGACATAGATAGTGAAAACTCACCTATATGCTAACCAGTCACTAAGATCCATCCACCTATATACCATAGACCAGGACTCTTGCAGATTTTCCTTTACCCACAAAAGCTGAAAAATGTTTAAAGTAAAAATGTGATACTAGCAAGGGAGATCATCAAACAATACAAAATGGTATTAATTGCTTAACAAATTTTCTCGTAAAAAATATTTTTGAAAGGTCAAACTTACATATATTCATGCTGTAATCAACATCACTTTAGTGACTTCCTAAACAATGTCCACGTTTGTTAGTTTCTTCAAACCATCTCCAGTTGCAAAGAGTGAACATTGCAATTTTCAGGTTTCAAAATGATAAAATTCTGATTTTCCAAGACTGGGAAGTGAAATTTCCAGGAACATAATGTGACTACCATTATCAGGCAATAAACACAATGATTGACATTTCCAACAGCATGTTCATATTCTTTTAGAAATCATGAATCAAGAAGTCAAGACGTAGCACAATCATGATGCAGATGATATTGCATGAAAAGAGAAGGGTCACCTTTGGTGCTTGCATTTCTGGAGATACGCCCCCACCACAGTACTGCAATACCGGTGAATTGCGAGCATTAATTCGATCAGCCTGGTCGACAGCCCTATGGTCCATCCACACGATGATGTTTCTTCTTGCATCAGCGCTCCAAGAAACCGAAACAGGGGAACCATCAGCATCAACAGCAACTGCAAGCAACACACTATGTTATTATCAGGTCGGTGAATTCCGAGTCACCTTCAGACACAAAATTCCCCAATCAGAAGTCAACTCAAACAGCTCATATGGAGATGAGGGCAAACCAAGGGAGCAAGTAGCGGCGAATCCAAGGCCAGTGACATCCTCAGCTGCGACATTTGCAAGCGAGCACGCAGATTTTACAGCAGTGCACACCGCAAGCCAGATATCCGTTGACGATTGCTGGTGTGCACCGTCCAGAGTTAGTAAGGTGTTACTTGATTCATTTGTCAATCATGCAATACATTGAACAGATTAGAGGTTACTAACCTCGATGCAATCTTTCTCTTTCCATATCTGTATAGGGCTGCTTGCCGAACCGAGCAACTTACCCTTCTCATCGAAGATTCCTGCATCAACAGACAACTAAGAATTAATAACACCATTACACCAACCTAATTACCTGCCATGCCTGCCAAGAATGAACTTCTTTCTCAAGGCCTGATATGTCCGGTGTCAAGCATGCTCTGTTAACACCTATCTTAAATTACCCTTCATAACATCCGAGAGAATGATTGAGGGGGAACTACATGAACAGCACAGCTCCTCCCATGGAAACAACATTCAGTTCGTCACTCTGAGTGGACAACTAGTGATACTCTTGAGTAAAAAAAAAACCTACGGGAATAGAATTTCCCCCAGAATATAACAGTTGCTTCGCCACAGATGCAGCACTGCTAGTGCTAGCCTGCTCACTCGATTACTACTCGCGAATCAAGAAACGGACGAAGTCTATCTAGTAAAAGCTAGTCAAGAAAAAGGGAGGGGGCGTTGGTTCAAAGGATTAAGAGGGTAACGAGCCTGCGCGAGCGCTCCCAGTGCCGACGTCTACGCCGAGGAAGACGCCGCCGTGGGACATGCTGCCGGCGGCGACGGGCGGAGGCGGAGAGCGTCCACGTGGGCGTGGCCTGCGTCGCGTGTGTTTGGGATTCGTTTTGATCTGATCCGTTTGCGCTGGCCCACTTGTCAGAGCAATTTTGCGCCCTTGAGAAGTGATGAAAATTAAGAAGTGTTTGACTGGAAAAGAAGAGCGGAAAATGTGGCGTAGCCGCGTAGGGGAAGCATTATGTGAGATGTGGCTAATGGTGCAGCATTATCTTAGAGGTGGTCTCTCATGAAATCCCAGACTATTTTTTATAGTTAAATAAAGCAGCAACTTATCCTAAAAAAACGAATCACCCAAGCAGAAGAGCAACTCTGTCCTAGAAATAATTACATGGCCAACGCACCCACCCCGCTGAAGCCACCCTCCTCCCCGTTGTGACCGTCTCTGTCGTGGCCGCGGTGAAGCCGAAGAAAGAGCTCACCCCAGAGTAGAGGGCTGTCGAGACAGTGAAGCGGGCCAATCCAAGGAGGAGGGTCAAGACAAAAGAAGAAGCCGCTGTTACCGCTGCTCGGGCACGGGCCGCTGTTGTGGACACGGAGGCCATCGCCGCCAAAGCCGCGCAAGCCACCCTCCTCATGCTAGGGATCGTCTGTGAGCCGACCCTTGTCGTGGCCACCACCGCGGGAACCAGCTCGGACTCGTCGGCGACCCACCCGCCCAGGCTTCCGGAGTCGCCCTCCATGTCAACATTGTGTAAGTGCATCTAGTGCCACTCCTAGTTGGTTTTGGAGTATTGACGATAAACTTGGTTGATGGACTAATGTGTTTGTGAGAATTGCAGGATAACACAGGTAGTAGTCCCTTATTGATTCGGTTTACCTACCAGAGATGACCCCCTAAAAATGTGTGAAGACATTGAAGACAATGGTGGTTCGTGAAGACATTCACGGTGAAGATTATGACATGTGAAGACATTCACTTGAAGACTATGGAGTGCGAAGACATAGTTGTTTCCTAGTTTTGTTTTCTTCCTTGTGGAGTCATTGGAATCACCGTACTGTTAAGTGAGGTCCAAGTGAACGAAGTCAGAGTGGCTGATGTGATGCTCAACCAAAATCCTATGTCTTCGAGCGAAAACAATGAGTGCAAATCATATCCAGAGCTAGATGAGACAGCTTTTCTTATAGCCCAAGTAAAGCTGCCGCGTGTGTTTGAAATCCGACCGTTGGACATGTGTCGGTTCCTTAGTGACCCAGGGTCATTTCGGACATATCAGGTCGGGTTGCCTCCTAGCTATAAATAGCCCACCCCTACACCATAAATTGGTGGCTGCTCAGAGTTAGTGCACGGCTTTTGTCGTTTGAGAGCAACCCACCTCCGAAGCATTTGAGAGAGAGAGATCCTTGCGAGTACAAAGCCCAAAATACCGAGAGCCAAAGAGTGTTAGGCATCACTGAAGTCTTTCTGTCCGTGTGACCTGAAGACTTGTTACACTTGAGGACTATGAATCCTCCAGTCGGTTAGGCGTCGCGTTCTGAGCATCCAAGAGTCATTGTGGATCGCCGGTGAACGAAGTCTGTGAAGGTTTGGAAGTCTACCTTGAAGACTTACCAGAGTGATTGGGCGAGGACCGGTTGTCCTTAGCTCAAGGGAAATAAGGTGAAGATGCGGTCTTCTGAGTTAAATCTCAGCATCCCTAACCAGACGTACAGTTGTCACAGAATCTGGAACTGGTCTATCAAATCCTTGTCTTCACCAAGCAACTGGTTCTATCCTCCACTTCCTTTTACTTTACAGTTTGTCTTTGTGAAGTCATTGATTGCTTGTCTGATTGTTTGACTTCACTGAGTGAAGACTATTTACTGTTCGTCCTCATACTATCTTCCATCCTGATCCATACTACCTAGCTGCTGACAGTCTTCGTGCTTTCACACTATATTGCTTACTTGACTATGGCTTGTCTAGTGTAGTCTATCTTCCGCTGCATATCAATAGGTTCATTTTCTACTGTTTTTGTCTTCAAAGACCTCGTGTTTTGAAGACTTTCATAAAAATCGCCTATTCATTCCCCACTAGTCGATAACTAGCACTTTCAATTGGTATCAGAGCAAGGTGCTCTCTTGTTCTGTGTGATTCGGTTTAACCACCTGAAGTTTTAGCTATGTTGGCTGCAGGGATAATCAAGGTCTTCGTTGCGTGCCCCATTTTTTATGGTCGCGATTATCCCAGATGGAAGGCTATGATGAGGAAGCGCCTCCTTGCAATGGACAGTGAGCTTTGGACTATCACGGAGATTGGTCTCACCGATTTATGCAAGATGGCGCATGCTGACGATATTCAAAAATATACTCTTCTGGATATCAATGCGAAGGTTGTTATATGCTCCTGCCTGTCTAGAGACGAGTTCAAGCGCATCATGCATCTCTGCAATGCAAAGCTTATATGGGACTGGATCTCTGATGTTTATGAAGGTCATCGAACATGTCAGGACCCCTGGTTCCTCGAATCCAAAGAATCGCTCAAAACAATGACTCCCGAACCGAGCCATCTTCTTCGACCTACTGCTTCATGGCATGTGGTGCTAAGGTAAACTCACATGATGCTTACTTCCAAACATCCAGTGAAGATGACTCTGAATGTGAATCCAAACCTAGCTATAAAACACTTGCTAAAATTGCAACTGAACAACAAACTGCTATGGAACATATTCAAAAGTTGCTAGACAAAAGCGATGACCTTCTGGATGCGGAAATGAATCGAACTCAGTCCTTAATTGAAGACATAAAAAATCTTCATGTTAAGTACGAAGAACTTGAAAGTCATCATGAAGCTCTCTCAGCTGCTCATGAGGAGCTTTCCTATTATTATCTTCAAAGAAAGCAAGAACTTGAGAATCTGAGAGCGTCTCATGAAGATCTTCAAAAGGAGAACGATTCACTTCGCGCTTAACAGATTAGTTCCACTCAGGAAGACTTTGAGCCACCATGTTTAAAATGTCTTGAGCGTGATAATGTTGTCTCTGTTGCCGAGTGTTCTACTACTGCTACTGTTGCAATATCTTCAACTGATGATGTGGTAACTAACCCCTCTTATGAGGATATCACTACTATTGCTGATGAGAACGCCAGGTTGAAGACATTGCTTGAAACAGGGATGTGCAAAAGCCTCAAAGGGCATCCGACACTATGTGATATCCTCAAGAAACAGATTCTGAACCGAAACCCTAGGAAAGAGGGTGTTGGGTTCAAGAGGAAAATGAATGTTGATGGTTCATACTGGAAGCCTGAGCAGTACCCCAAAACCACATGGGTTGCTGCAAAGGGGCCTTCAGTGGATCCATCTACCTTATCTAGCTTCACTTGTGCTAACCCTATTATCATTGATGAATCCTTTGATGCAAACTATAAACTGTTTAAGAATCAGAATGGTGAAGTGTTTGCCAGGTATATTGGTACTAACTGCAGGAATGGACCACCTCTGAAGAAGATCTGGGTGCCCAAAAGTTGTCTTGAGAGCTTCCTGTGAATGCCATCATGACATCACCTGGGAAGAAGACAAACCCCAGACCAAAGGCGTCATATGGTCCAAAGGCTTCATACAGACAGAGGACCCACCAGGGTCACCCTAACGCCAATGTTTTGCAGGGAAACCATACTCAGACTTATGAATATGAGCGTGTTTCATCAAACCGCTATGTTCATAAGACCAAGAACTCTTCTGCTTATTCTTATGAGTATTATTCACCTCCTGCAAGGCTATTTGCTAGGGCTCCAAAGCAAAAATTCTCAGATGCTACACTTAGACTCATTGCTTCTAAGCCACCCCTGAGGATGTGGGTGGTTAAGAAGAATTAACTCTCTTTTGCAGGGAATGGTCTCCAGTCGAAAATCAAAAGCTTCTGACGCTTATGCTAGGGACCTATAACATCTTGTGGGACGCAAGATAAAATGCCAAAATGGTCTTACTATGTATTTCGTCCCAGGATTTCTTGACAACCATCCTATCTACCCTAACAAGGATCTGAACTTTGATAGTATGCTTGTTCATCAAATGTTTATGCTTCACACTTCTCTTGTGAAGCCTATCCCCCAAACTGCACTTTAGGGTACGACTCCGAAGGCTACTGAGTGGATCATGGACAGTGGATGCACTAACCACATGACTGGTGTCGAAGTCTTCTTATGGATTCAACCCTACGTCCATCTGACCAAAGTCACATCACATTTGCTGACACTGGTAAAAGCAAGGTATTGGGCCTAGGTAGAGTTGCAATCTTAAAGGATCAACACATGGATAAAGTGACGCTTGTTGAATTCCTTGGTTTCAACTTAATGTCTATCTCAATGCTTTGTGATCTGAACATGATTGTGATATTTGGAAAATATCGTTGCCTTGTGCTTATGGAATCTGACAAATATCTAGTCTTCGAAGGGTATCGAAAAGACGATCTGTGTATGGTGGATTTCTCCGCAGGACCACACCTGGCCGTATGTCTTCTAGCAAGAGCTTCAGAGTGCTGGCTCTGGCATCGAAGGCTAGGGCATGCGGTGAGGGAAATATGCCCTAGAGGCAATAATAAAGTTGTTATTTATATTTCCTTATATCATGATAAATGTTTATTATTCATGCTAGAATTGTATTAACCGGAAACTTAGTACATGTGTGAATACATAGACAAACATGGTTAATCAAAGATGGTTAAGTTTCCTAACCATAGACATGTGTTGTCATTTGATGAACGGGATCACATCATTAGAGAATGATGTGATGGACAAGACCCATCTGTTAGCTTCGCATAATGATCGTTTAGTTTTATTGCTATTGCTTTCTTCATGACTTATACATGTTCCTCTGACTATGAGATTTTGCAACTCCTGAATACCGGAGGAACACCTTGTGTGCTATCAAACGTCACAACGTAATTGGGTGATTATAAAGATGCTCCACAGGGGTCTCCGATGGTGTTTGTTGAGTTGGCATAGATCGAGATTAGGATTTGTCACTCCGTGTATCGGAGAGGTATCTCTGGGCCCTCTCGATAATGCACGTCACTATAAGCCTTGCAAGCAATGTGACTAATGAGTTAGTTGCAGGATGATGCATTATGGAACGAGTAAAGAGACATGCCGGTAACGAGATTGAACTAGGTATGATGATACCGACGATCGAATCTCGGGCAAGTAACATATCGATGACAAAGGGAACAACGTATGTTGTTATGCGGTTTGACCGATAAAGATCTTCGTAGAATATGTAGGAGACAATATGAGCATCCAGGTTCCAGTATTGGTTATTGATCGGAGATGTGTCTCGGTCATGTCTACATAGTTCTCAAACCCGTAGGGTCCACATGCTTAACGTTCGATGATGATTTGTATTATGAGTTATGTGATTTGATGACCGAAATTGTTCGGAGCCCCGGATGAGATCACGGACAGGACGAGGAGTCTCGAAATGGTCGATAGGTAAAGTTTGATATATTGGAAGGTTGCATTCGGACATCGGAATGGTTCCGAGTGAAGAGGGGAAATCATGGGCCTTATGGGCCATGGGAGAGAAGAGGGGATAGCCCGCAAGGGGGAGGCGCCCCCCAAGTGGAGTCCGAATAGGAAGGGGAGGGGCACGGCCCCCCTTTCCCTCTTCCCCTCCTCTCCTTCCCCTTTTTCCCCTCCGTAGAAAGGATGGAGGGGGGGGGGGGCAAATCCTACTTGGATCGGCAGTCCAAGTAGGACCCCCCCCTTGGTGCGCCCACTCTAGGGCCGACCTCCTGCTCCCCTTCATTTACATACGTGGGAGGGGGCACCCCAAAGGCACACCAAGTCTTGTCTTAGCCGTGTGTGGTGCCCCCCCTCCATAGTTACACACCTCGGTCATATCGTCGTAGTGCTTAGGTGAAGCCCTGCGCTGGTAACTTCATCATCACCGTCGCCACGCCGTCGTGCTAACAGAACTCTCCCTCATCCTCAACTGGATCAAGAGCTCGAGGGACGTCATCGTGCTGAACGTGTGCTGAACACATAGGTGCCGTACGTTCGGTTCTAGGATCGGTTGAATCGCGAAGACGTTCGACTACATCAACCACGTTACTAAACGCTTCCACTTTCAGTCTATGAGGGTACGTGGACACACTCTCCCCTCTCGTTGCTATGCATCTCCTAGATAGATCTTGCATGATCGTAGGAATTTTTTTGAAATACTGCGTTCCCCAACATGCGGGCATGAGGAACTTGCACACTCTCGTGAAGAAGAAGCATGTCATAGGCATCGATGTCGTCAAGTTCAAGAAGGATCATCTATGTGGTGCCTGAGAAGCCAAAAAGATGACTAGGCCAAGCATCCCTCGAAGACAATCATGACAACAACACGTCCCTTCGAGCCGCTTCACATGGACTTATTTGGCCCTACTCACTACTCTACCCTTACTACCACTGCATGTCTCTATGTTTTCGTCATTGTTGATGATTACTCAAGATATACATGGGTGCACATAATTCTCTACAAGACTGAAGTGCAGGATGTCTTCACACGATTCGCCAATCATGCCATGACCAACTATGGCATCAAGATCAAGCACATCAGAAGTGATAACGACACAGAATTCAAGAACATCGACCTCGACACTTATCTTGATACATTGGGAATCACACATGAGTTCTCTGCTCCATATACACCTCAGCAAAATGGCATCATGGAGCACAAGAACAGAACCCTCATTGAGATGGCACGAACGATGCTTGATGAGTACAAGACTCCAAGGAAGTTCTGGCCTGAAGCCATTCACTGGTGCGTGTTGGTCCTAAACAAATGGTTTAAAACCCCTTTCCGTGACGGCATTTGAAACCATCGCCAAGTGAGTGTGGGCGATAGGGGGGGTCCTTCCCACACGACCCAGAAATCATCGGGGATAGGGCCCCTACAGTACTCCTACTCATTTCTGCTCGCATTGCCATCGCAGTCGGTATTCTATGGTGCTACCCTTATGATGTGCGGCCCATCACAAACGGTTCACTATTATAGAACATGTATGATGCGTGGCCCATCACAAGCGGTTCACCGTTAAGAAGATTAGCTAATCGTCGTACGAGTGTCGGACATGATTACTAAACGCCGGACCGTCGTAACATCGTCGTACACGACAACTATCGCAACGTTATTCTGTGGTGCAACGTTTACGATGCATACTTCATTAGAAACAGTTCATGGTTGTCAATCGTGTATGATAAGGCAACTAACACAAACGTTTAGTTTGCCCGCACTGTTTGTGATATTGTCTGACATCGCACACGCTTTGCAAATGGCAACTGTGTGCATGCTTGCACACATTTCCTCTCTGTGAACCGTCTCCGATTATGGTGCATATCGCAAACGTTTGTGTTTTACCAACCGTGTGTGCCGTAACAACCTGGAGAGCGTAATTTCACCGTAATTTAATTGTTGCTTTTCAAAATTGTACCGGGTTTGGATTTGAATTTGAATGTATGCTACAGCTTTATTCATATCCATCATGTTCAAACAACCAATGCATTATTCGATTCATAGGTACATATGTTCAATAATTACATAAGAACCAAATAAAGAATGATGAACCACAGTTGTATACTTGTACTATTAAATACGGTAAATAAAGAGGCAAAGTATATTCTGGTTGCTGAACAAGGTGAAGCGGAATGCCCATATTGTGCCCTCCTCCATGCAGAAGGCACACACGACTCTAGTCCAACCCCTTGTGATGGCCGACCGCCCATCCTTCACGGTCTTCATGAAAACATCTAGATAATCATCGTGTTCTGGTAGAAATACTTTAACCTTTGCATGCCCACCAATCATGTAGTTTGAGAGGTAATCTTGAGTAAACTGCTTTGGCAACCACTACAAAGAAAAAAGATTCAGACATTGTCATCTAACACAACTCATTATGGGCAGTAAAAAAAAGGCTACAGAGTTCTTACTTACCATCCGGCAGTTCGTTGTTGTCTTGGATAAAGTGTAAACAAATAGTTTAATTGCCATCTTTGGACCCATTTTACTAACAATCTTTATCAGCTTCCTCACTTGATGCTCGTTCATCGATATCTCATTGCCCCATACGCAGGAAGTTCGAAAAGCGGATCTTTACCAATGACATATGTACCTAAAAGCACCAAGTTAATATTAGAAGCTAAACAACAATTGCACAATGATGTAGTACAACACTCTTTTATGATATGTCTATATACATCCGTATGTGGTAGTCCATTTGAAATCTCTAAAAAGACAAATATTTAGGAATGGAGGGAGTATCTTATAACATCCAATATACTCACATATTAGATGAATTAACATCTTATATTATGGGCCGGAAGGAGTTTAGTTCATTCTTACAAATTATCTGCTGATGTATCCACGGGTTACAGTTAGTTTGAGCTAGTTTGGGCTCAAATAGCCCTAAAGTATATCTAAACAAGAGGGCTAGTTTGAGCTAGTTGCATCTATAAACCACCCAAAAAACTAGTATCCAACCCAAGAGGTGCTAATTGGAGCTAGTTATTCTAGTGCATTTATTGTCAATCTAACCCTACCATCCAAACAACTCTTTGGATGGAGTTAGTTCAGGGTTAGTAATGAGCTAGAAACTAACTCTAACCTCTAGCTAAGTTGAGTATCCAAACAGGGCTGTGTTGTTGTTGTTGTTGTTGTTGTTGTTGTTGTTGTTGTTGTTGTTGTTGTTGCTCTTCTAAGTATATCTAGACATCATTAGAACATTAATGTAACACTCTTCCTTGTTGCTATGTAGCCTAGGATTGCATATTTAGACATTAAGTACAGTGCATGTTACTATGTAGCCTCAGATATATTACATATGGCCCTAGTTAACCTAAGGAAAAATGGGTTGCAGATATATTCAGTTAAAAGTCCGATTCATCGATTAGTCCCTTATCAGCCGCCGGCCTATATGGTACCAACTACCGATATCCTGAACAGTGAGCAGATATAAGCCATGGGATGAAACTAACCTCGATGGAAAACAACAGTCGTTCCCAAAATTGTCCTGTGTAGGTACATCAAGAAGCATGTTAAGCACAACAGGCTAAACATCAACCAAAATTACACCTGGAAGACAAAATAATCTCCAAAAGATAGCTTCAGTGTGCAGGTTTAAGCACGCTAGTAAAGCAAAACAAGTGGAAAGGTGTGCTAACTGCAACATGCCAAACATCTAACAACAAGCAAACATGGTCATTCAAATTGGTATTGTGCCGGTCTAAGTACACTGGTTATGGTTAAATAAAAATGGAAAGACATGTTAACTACAAGATGCAGCAACCAAATGTAGTCATTCATAATGGTATTGCTGAAACTAGTACTGATGAAATTGAACTGCACAGTTCATACTTGCACATATAGAACATCACGTTGTGAATAACTGGAATAAACAAGGCATACTACGAACAACCAAAGATAGCATTCGAACTGAACATATGCTAACTACAAACAACCGAACAATCAAAAAACTTTAAAAGAGGCATATGCTAGCTATAACAGGCTTAACAGCAAGCAAATATATGCATTCCTATTGGTATGTTTAAAACTGGATTGATGAAATGTAGTGCACAGTAAATAATTGCACATATGGAGCATCACATTGTGAACAACTGAAATAAACAAGGCATACTGCAAACAACCAGATATAGCAATTAAAACTGGACATATTCTCGCTATACTACAAAAGGGACTCGAAAAACAAATCATGGGTTTCCCCGTGTGAAGAGGCATGGCAAAACAAATCATGGGTTTCCTCACTTCTCACGGATGGGCTCGTTCCCGTGGGAAGAGCACGAACCCTGGATGCGCTCCATGTTGTCGCAGATGGGCTCCTTACCCTTGAAAGAGCACGGCTGTAGGGTGCCCTCCCTGATGTCGCAGACGGGCGCTTTCCCCTTGGAAGAGCAGATGGGCTCTTTCCCCTTGGAAGAGCCGGAGAGGGTGCCTTCCTCGTGGTCGCCGTTGATGAGATTTGACTTGGAAGCTGTGGATCCCAAGCCAGCGCCGCAGAACGTGTCCTTCAGAAATGAGAAAAGGGGCTCGATGGCGATGTAGAATGGCAAATTGTTGACAGCGAGCCAGAGGAGATCAGCGGCGGGCCATGGATGAGATCGACGGCGGTTGAACCCGAGGGGTTGGGGGTGGTCCACTTAACCTGTAACACAGCCCGCCTCAGGGCATCGCTGTCGATGACCTCGATGTCGTAGCCAGCGGACGAGACATGCCCGCATACTCTAGCCCGCTGCTTGAGTGCCTGTCGCCAGTAATGGTCGTCAGCTTCCTCGGCGACGTCGGGCGAAGAGACGACTATACACCTCTTTCTGGCCAGTCGCTCCTCGAGCTCCATAGGAAGCGTAGCTAGGCTTAGGTTTGCGACGCTCTGGAGTGGGGGATGGGGATGGGGATGGGGATCTATGGGAAAGGGGGCGTTTGGCAGACGTGATCTAAGAAACTTAGGGCGGCCTGGGTATGGAGATCAGCGGGTAAGCTGCACGGGCAAACCGGCAGATGTTGACAATGGAGGCCTTGCGGTGGTGGCGGGAACTTTGCTAGGGTTTTGAGCAAGGGAGGTGTGTCTGTGCGCGCGCGGCGCGCACGCCTGAGGAGGTTTTGGTGTGTGTGTGTGTGTGTGTGTGGAGGGGGGCATGGGTTGTTTGAGGAAATGACGCGGGCACTGAAAATTTTACTACGCTGGAGTCAAAGGAAGGAGTGAAATGTCGGGCTATTGAAAATTTTGATGATAGTGCATCGCACACGGTCCGGAGATAACAACCGTGTGTTATGAAACAGAAAAACCCTCGAGGCGGGCAAATATTTTCTAGGGATGCAGGCGGGATTGGGAACAAGAAACATCGCACACGGTCCGGAGATAACAACTGTCTGTTATAAAACAGAAAAACCCTCGAGGCGGGCATATATTTTTGAGAGGGGGAGCCTCGTGGAGCCCAATGTACTGTGCGGATGTGTGCGTGACAGGTGCACCGGCGTGGCACACGGTTAGTTTGAGTGAACCGTGTCTGTTGCGTCATCCGGCTTGTCTAATGTTCATAAATTTGGCAAAAAATGACGTGGGAGAGGGTCAGAACACGAACACACTTGCATGTGGACCAAATTTATGTACCAAAAGGGTGGTTTGATTTTCAAATACCAAATGCAACTTCGATGTGGCACCTCTCTCGCAAAGCACACAATATTGCTTGCCCCCACCCCCCTCATGTCGACACGAATGCATGCCCCTCCCCCTCAACCGAGGTTCACCTATCAAAGTGCGAAGTAGCTAGCAGCCCGCCTCCTCCCTCGTGTCGGCACGAAGGGAATCCTAAGCTATGAATGCATGCCCCCCCAACCGAGGTTCATCGTAGCAAAGTGCGAAGTAGCTAGCAGCCCCCTCCCTCGTGTCGGCACGAAGGGAATCCTAAGCTATGAATGCATGCCCCCAACCGAGGTTCACCTAGCAAAGTGTGAAGTAGAGCTAGCAGCCCCCATCCCTCGTGTCGGCACGAAGGGATTCCTAAGCTATGAATGCATGCCCCCCCAATCGAGGTTCACCTAGCAAAGTGTGAAGTAGCTAGCAGCCCCCTCCCTCGTGTCGGCACGAAGGGAATCCTAGCTAAGCTATGAATGCATGCCCTCCCCCCAACCGAGGTTCACCCTAACAAAGTGCGAAGTAGCTAGCAGCCACCCCTCCCTCGTGTCGGCATGAAGGGAATCCTAAGCTATGAATGCACATGCCCCCCCCCCCAACTGAGGTTCACCTAGCAAAGTGCGAAGTAGCTAGTAGACCCCCTCCCTTGTGTCGGCACGAAGGCAATCCTAAGCTATGAATGAATGCCCTCCCCCAACCGAGGTTCACCCTAGCAAAGTGCGAAGTAGCTAGAAGCCATCCCTCCCTCGTGTCGGCACGAAGGGAATCCTAAGATATGAATGCACATGCCCCCCCAACCGAGGTTCACCTAGCAAAGTGTGAAGTAGCTAGCAGCCCCCCCTCATGTCGGCACGAAGGGAATCCTAAGCTATGAGCATGCCCCTCCCCCCAACCGAGGTTCACCTAGAAAAGTGTGAAGTAGCTAGCAGCCCCCCTCGTGTCGGCATGAAGGGAATCCTAAGCTATGAGCATGCCCCCCTCCCCCCAACCGAGGTTCGCCTAGCAAAGTGCGAAGTAGCTAGCAGCCCCCCACCCCCCTCGTGTCGCCACAAAGGGAATCCTAATTAAGCTATGAATGCATGCCCCCCCAACCGAGGTTCACCTAGCAAAGTGCGATGTAGCACCCCCACACACTTTTAGTCGGCGGGCCAGAGAGGCATATATCTCACCAAGATGGATCGTAAAATGGACCAAGAATAATCCAATAATCCACCTTGGTCGTACAACCTCTCTCTTGTTGTTGGTCAAAGTGATGGCCGTCCATGCGACCCTGGAGATGGGCTAGCTCGCCAATAATCACGCAAGTAGCTAGTCCCCGAAGACAACCACTGCATGCGTGTGGCCCAAACATATGTATGGAGAGGCGTGTTTTTGAGTAACAATGGAACAACTTTGATGTGGCACCGTGATTTCGAACTAGAAATCCCCACACTGAGTGAGGGTTAGGTTGACGATGCATATGTATGTTACACCACACTTCAAGCCAATGATGGGGATTCATATATGCATGCATGCGTGCATAGTATATGCGCTCAAACTTAATTAGGTCTGAATCTCACCATGACCTATACTACAATAACATGAACCAAATGAAGAATCCGCCATGGTAACCTATCTTGTTGTTGGTCAAGGTGATCATGGATGTCCACGCGGGCCCATGAATATATAGGCTTGTCGCCAATAACCACGCGAGGGAGTGTATCGTTCGAAGGCAACCACTACATGCATATGTATGGAGGTGATGCGTGCATGCATGTTTGAATACACAACACTGATCTGGCGCGTGTGTCAAAAATCGTACACTAGCTCCCCACACAGAGCGAGATCGGTTCATGATGGTGTCGTTGTACTAGCCACTTCGACTCAATGGGAGGGATTCATGCGTACACATGTATGTGTGTGTGCTCAGAGTGTATCATGCATGTCATCCCAGAGCAAAAATAATAATCCCCTCCTAAGTCAAATTAACCTCTCTTGTTGTCAGGCAAAAAGAAGTGATGGACCAAGCGGGCCCAAAGATGGAAAGCATCGATATCGGTGATAACCTCTTAAGTGGGTGCGAGGGGACAACCACCACCGCTTTGCATGTGGGCCAAACATATATATGTTGAATACCCAAAATGCACTACTTTGATGTGCCACATGCCTCAAAAACCGTAAACCATGCACCCACACAAAGCGAGGTTCATATCAAGCGTACTACATATGATGGTCCCCTCCCCCCTCTTCACCGCATACTATATGCTCCTGCCGTAATATATGCACAACCCAAAAGAATCCTCATCGTTGGTGAAATTAATTAACCTCTCCCGATGTAGGTCAAAGTGATGCATGCATGCATGCATCGATGATGGCCTCGTGGGCCCACAGATGGAAACGTCACACGTGAGTGTCCTAGCTAGGATATATATGCATGTGGCCCAAAAAGGTGTTGTGTGATGTTTGAATAACCAATTTCAGAATTTTGATGTGGCACGTGCCTCGGTAACCAAAAAGTCCCAACACTGAGTGAGGTGTACTTGTTCACGGATGCATACGTATAGTATATATGCTAGTCCCCTCCCACCTCTTCGACGCGTACTATATACCACATAACACAAACAAAAAAGATTCTACCTTGCTGGTCAAATTAACCTCACCGCCGGCTGTTCATCAAAGTGATGGACGACGACCTCCCGGGCCCACAGAAAGCGTCACACGCGAGTATCGAGTGTCATGTAGGACAACCATCGACTACATGTGGCAAAACATTTATGTATGAGAGGGTTGTGTAATGTTTTAAATAACGATTTCACGACTCTAATGTGGCACCAGCCTGCCTAACAAAACGGCCAACCCACACAGTGGCTCACAACTCATAGTGTACTGCGAGCCACCCGCCACCCCGAGACACACACACCCACACACACCGCGAATCCACCGCAACTACGATGCATGTTAAATTAATTATCCAGTGGTGAACATACATGTTACCAAAGGAGGGACGTTTTAATTTCAAAAAAATCACAGAGATCATTAAGACATTTTAGTACATTGATTGATTGATTTTCTATGGGTATAATGTGCAAAAATCAAATTTGAGCTACATGCACACATGACAGTGCACCTAAATGGATTGCAAAAACACATGTGTCTCACTGGGTGCATGTTTACTCCTCGTGCAACAAATTTCAAACATTGAGAATTGCTACCTCTTGAGCACTGCGTTGGTTTTCCCTTGAAGAGGAAAGGGTGATGCGGTAAAGTAGCGTAAGTATTTCCCTCGGTTTTTGAGAACAAAGGTATCAATCCAGTAGGAGATCACACTCGAGTCCCACGCACCTACACAAACAAATAAGAACCTCACAATCAACGCGATAAAGGGGTTGTCAATCCCTTCACGGTCACTTATGAGAGTGAGATCTGATAGATATGATAAGATAATATTTTTGGTATTTTTATGATAAAGAGAAATAAAGATGCAAAGTGAAATAAACGGCAATGGAAATAGCTAAGTGTTGGAGGATTAATATGATGGAAGATAGACCCGGGGGCCATGGGTTTCACTAGTGGCTTCTCTCAAGAGCATAAGTATTACGGTGGGTAAACGAATTACTGTCGAGCAATTGATAGAACTGAGCATAGTTATGAGAATATCTAGGTATGATCATGTATATAGGCATCACGTCTGTGACAAGTAGACCGAAACGATTCTGCATCTACTACTATTACTCCACACATCGACCGCTATCCAGCATGCATCTAGAGTATTAAGTTCATAAGAACAGAGTAATGCTTTAAATAATATGACATGATGTAGAGGGATAAAATCATGCAATATGATATAAAACCCATATTTTTATCCTCGATGGCAACAATACAATACGTGTCGTTTCCCTTTCTGTCACTGGGATCGAGCACCACAAGATTGAACCCAAAGCTAAGCACTTCTCCCATTGCAAGAAAGATCAATCTAGTAGGCCAAACCAAACTGATAATTCAAAGAGACTTGCAAAGATAAACCAATCATACATAAAAGAATTCAGAGGAGATTCAAATATTATTCATAGATAAACTTGATCATAAACCCACAATTCATCGGATCTCGACAAACACACCGCAAAAGAATATTACATCGAATAGATCTCCAAGAAGATCGAGGAGAACTTTGTATTGAGATTCAAAGAGAGAGAAGAAGCCATCTAGCTAATAACTATGGACCTGAAGGTCTGAAGTAAACTACTCACACATCACTGGAGAGGCCATGGAGTTGATGTAGAGGCCCTCCGTGATCAATGCCCCCTCCGGCGGAGTTCCGGAAAAGGCCCCAAGATGGGATCTCTCGGGTATAGAAGGTTGCGGCGGTGGAATTAGGTTTTCGTGGTGCTCCTGGATGTTTTGGGGTACATGGATATATATAGGAGGAAGAAGTACATCGGTGCAGCAACGAGGGGCCCACGAGGGTGGAGGGCGCGCCCAGGGGGGTAGGCATGCCCCCTGCCTTCTGGCCACCTTGATTGTTTCTTGACGCCCACTCCAAGTCTCCTGGATCACGTTTGTTGAGAAAATCACGTTCCCAAAGGTTTCATTCCGTTTGGACTCCGTTTGATATTCCTTTTCGGCGAAACTCTAAAATAGGAAAAAAAGCAATTTGGGCTAGGCCTCCGGTTAGTAGGTTAGTCCCAAAAATGATATAAAAGTGTAAAATAAAGCCGATTAACATCCAAAATAGATAATATAATAGCATGGAGCAATCAAAAATTATAGATACGTTGGAGACGTATCAAGAATCTTGATTTTTAAATTCTAGTACATCCAAAACTTATTTGAAGTTCATGAAACTTATCGTGTTGTCATATGGACACCAATACAAAGTGGCATTGTACTTTTTTTGTCAAATTTGAGACCAGTTTTGATGTAATCTTTATCTAATTACAGACGGGAGATTATTAATAATTGGGAACCAATATCCCAAACAGATTATTTATTCGAACCATGAGCATTAGACCAACAATGGATATGTGCCATGCTTCAGTTAAGCAATAAAGCGACAACATTAATCATCCAAATAGAAAAACAATATACGTGCCGCCGCGCGACCCGTGTGGCGTGCGAACAGGCGTGAGTTGACAGGACACATGCGAGAAGTCCGCCGCGCAGGCAGACGGGGAGGCGTGCGCGCAGGTGTGTGAATTGATGGAGGCGTGCTCGCTGTGTAGTGTCATCGGGAGGCGTGCAAGTAGCTGTGTGAAACTTTGATAGGCATGCCAGCAGTCCGGTGCGCAGGCTCACCGGGATGCGAGCCATCGGTTTGACCGCCGCCCGCCTCTCTTCCACAACTCCCACAACTCCCACAACTCCATATTAATGGTGCGCCCGAGCGGACGCGCCCCCCATCCTCGCTACGCACACACAATCCTCTCTCTTCGCTTGCATCCTCGATGCCGCTCTCAGTCCTCAAAGCCGTCAGTGTATGAGGATGCCACCGAAGCGCCCCATCGGAGGGAGTGGCGACGCCGGGGCAGCTAAAGCACCGGAGCACGGCGTGGAGATGGAGACAGAGGTTGCCATCACCGCCGATGAGTTATCGCTGCACCCTGACGTCATCGACGGCGTCGAGCTTCCACAGCCGGAGGCGGAGTTCCACACCGACTCCGACGACCACTCGATGTGGCTATATCTCCTACGTGTCGAAGCACGACTTAGAGGCATAACCGCATTGAAAGCAATGTCGCAAGTAAGGTAATCTTCACAACAACCCATGTAAATAAATAAAAGGGGTAAGGATACATAGTTGGCTTACACTCGCCACGTCACACAAATACATGAATAACATTACAATCATCCAATACACTCATGGTCTGACTACGGTACCAAAATAAAGATCAACCCCCACATGCGACACGGTCCCTGATCGCCCCAACTGGGCACCACTACTGATCATCTGGGAAAGACACGTAGTAACGATGAGAGTCTTCATCGAACTCCCACTTGAGCTCAAGCGCATCGTCTGGAGCGGTATCATTGGTCCCTACATCTGGTTTGGAAGTAATCTGTGAGTCACGGGGACTCAGCAATCTCGCACCCTCGCGATCAAGACTATTTAAGCTTATAGGTAAGGCAAAGGTATGATGTGGAGCTGCAGCAAGTGACTAGCATATCTGGTCGCTAACCTATTCGCAAAAGAGAGCGAGAAGAGAAGGCAAAAGCATGGTCGAACAACTATGATCAAGAAGTGATCCTAGAACAACCTACGTCAAGCATTACTCCAACACCGTGTTCACTTCCCGGACTCCGCTGGGAAGAGACCATCATGGTTACACACGCGGTTGGTGTATTTTAATTAAGGTCAACTTCAGGTTTTCTACAATCGGACATTAACAAATTCCCATCTGCCCATAACCGCGGGCACGACTTTCGAAAGTTCAAATCCCTGCAGGGGAGTCCCAACTTAGCCCATCACAAGCTCTCACGGTCAACGAAGGATATTCCTTCTCCCAAGACAATCCGATCAGACTCGGCATCCCGGTTACAAGACATCCTCGACAATGGTAAAACAAGTCTAGCAACACAGCCCGAATGTGCCAACAAATCCCGATAGGAGCTGCACATATCTCGTTCTCAGGGCACACTCAGATGAGCGCTCCATACAACTAAAACCAAACCTCGAGTTTCCCCGAGGGGGCGCTGCACAGGGCTCTAGTTTGGACCAACACTCAGAGGAACACTGGCCCGGGGGGGGGGGTTAAATAAAGATGACCCTCGGGCTCCGGAAACCCAAGGGAAAAAGAGGCTAGGTGTCAAATGGTAAAACCAAGGTTGGGCATTGCTGGAGGAGTTTTATTCAAGGCGAACTGTCAAGGGGTTCCCATTATAACCCAACCGCGTAAGGAACGCAAAATCCGGGAACATAACACCGATATGACGGAAACTAGGGCGGCAAGAGTGGAACAAAACACTAGGCAAAAGGCCGAGCCTTCCACCCTTTTCCAAGTATATAGGTGCATTAAGATAACAAGATAATATTGTGATATCCCAACAATAAACAATGTTCCAACAAGGAACGATCTCCAATCTTCACCTGCAACTAGCAACGCTATAAGAGGGGCTGAGCAAAGCGGTAACATAGCCAATCAACGGTTTGCTAGGACATGGTGGGTTAGAGGTTTGACATGGAAATTTGGGAGGCATGATAAGCAAGTGGTAGGTATCGTAGCATAGGCATATCAAAAGAGCGAGCATCTAGCAAGCAAAGATAGAAGTGATTTTGAGGGTATGATCATCTTGCCTGCAAAGTTCTCAGAGTTGACTTGATCCTCGTAAGCGAACTCAACGGGCTCCTCGTTCACGAACTCATCTCCCGGCTCTACCCAAACAAGAACAACAAGCAAACGGAACACAATCAACCACGTGCAATGCTCAAACAACATGATGCAGACATGGTATGATATGCGGGATGCGGTATGTGATGCATATGCAAGATTTGACAAGGAATAATTGAACCTGGCCTCAACTGGGAAATCCAAGAGTGCCACTGGAAAGGTGAGGTGATTTTGGTTGAAATCGATATAAAGATCACCGGAATCGGATGCACGGTTTGGAAATGGCAAGCAAAACAAATATGGCACCGGTCTGCGATAACTAGCAAGTGACCAACTAAATGCATCGAGATAAATATGATACATCACTCAAACATGACAACAAAATACATGGCAAGGATCCACTCATGATGCTTGACAAAAGATGAACACTGAGCTACGACTAATTCATCCATTAACAGGTTCAAACAAGCATGGCAAAAGTGCAAATGATAACAGGTTTCAGACTTAGTGAAATCAACACAAGTCTGGAATTTATCATCATGAAGCAATCTTTAGATCATGAAAACTACATGCTACAGGAACTTAACATGGCAAAGCAAGGCATGGCATGAGGCTACTCAAAGCACTTAACAAAAGTCCCTTAGTGACTTGAGACAAAAGGGATCAGAAAATACATTTGCAAGCATGTGAACATGGCAAAACATAAACAGATTCAGACTTAGTGAAAAACTGGAGCATGCAAAACAGTTGACGAGTAGGCATGTCTACGAGCTCGATGCACTCACTACAGAGCATGGCATGACAAACTAAGCATACACCCATCAAGAAGACATGGCATAGAAGCTAGACATGGCAATAACAATAACATAGCATGCACGGATCATTAGCAACATCCTCGGCAAAATCGCTAAACATGTCAACAATCTGCCAGGATCATTTTATAGGAAAAGTAGAGCTCGATTGACTCAAGCTAGGGTGCTCCATAAATGCAAACAAAGACAAGGATGGATAGAGCACCACAATATTAACAAAACATCCTTACTGATCATCCTCAAAAGAGGCACTGATCACTAGGAAACAACATGAACATATGGCATAACAACAAAATCAGGACAAGGACTTAGTGAAATTCTAAGTCCCTGAAATCAGCATCAACGATTACGCTACTTTGCAAGCTTGTGCTAGTCACCACAAATATCACAAAAATACATGGCATACACCACTGTAAAGATGGCATGGCATTTAACAAAACACATGTAGAGCTCAGGATCATAGCATGCACACATTAATCATGGCAAAAATGACAAAATGCCATTTGCTGAAACAGATCTGACAAATTCATCACATAGCCCTCTTCCAACAGCATTTCGGGCATCAAGATGAGCTCAAATGTAAATGATGCAATGAGATGAAATGATGTACTCGTCGAGACAAACACTTTGATATGCCACATGCACGAATCGGAGCTACGGATGCAGAGTTATGGCATGTCAAAGATAGCAAAAAATAACTGAGAGAGGCAAAAGTCAACCGGATCTAGGGTTTGCACGCGCCCCGAGGTCAGATCCGAGCTCGCCGGATCACTATTCGCCGGAGAGAGATGGCGTCGCCGGAGTGGAAGAGAAGCTCGCCGGGGACATCGGGGGTCGCCGGAGGAGGAGGCGCGGTGGAGGGCGGCGGTCTCGGGCGGCGCTTGCGCGGTAGGTGGCGGCGGCCGGAACTGCTGCAGCGGTCACCGGAGATCGATGGCGGCGGGGTCGGCGGTCTCCAGCGTCGAGGTGCCCGCGGCGGTGGCTCACCGGCGCGGGAGGAGACGGGGCGGCGCGGCTAAGGACCGGGCGGCGGGGAAGTGGCGCGGGGTGGCGGAGCAGATCTGGGCCGCGGGGGCCGGTTGCGGGCTCCCCCGGGCCACGGCGGCGGGCGGCGAAGTGGGGCTCCGGGCGGGACAGGTGGCGCGCAGTGATTGGTGCCGGCGGTTTCGTCCGGCCGGCAACAGACGTGTCCGGCGCGGCGCGGTGGAAGAGGAGCTAGGTTAGGGGTGTTTGATCCGCGAATTTTTGAGGGGGTGCCCTTTTATAGGTAGAGGGAGCTAGGAAGCTCCAAATGAGGTGCGGTTTTCGGCCACGCGATCGTGATCGAATGACCGAGATGATGGAGGAGGTTTAGGTGGGTTTTGGGCCAAAATGGAAGGGTGTTGGGCTGCAACACACACGAGGCCTTTTCGGTCCCTCGGTTAACCGTTGGAGTATCAAACGAAGTCCAAATGATACGAAACTTGACAGGCGGTCTACCGGTAGTAAACCAAGGCCGCATGACAAGTCTCGGTCCAATCCGGAAATGTTTAACCCCCACACATGAAAAGAGGTAGAAAGGACCACCAGAGGACATAGGAGCGCCGGAATGCAAAACGGACAACGGGGAAAATGCTCGAATGCATGAGACGAACACGTATGCGAATGCAATGCACATGATGACATGATATGAGATGCATGACAAAGACAACAACACCCGGAGACAAAAACCCGACACCGAGGAAATAAAATAACTTAGGCCGGAAACGGCAAGAGTTGGAGTACAGATAAGGTAAATTACATCCGGGGTGTTACAACACTCCACCACTACGAAAGGATCTCGTCCCGAGATCTAGGACTGGAAAAACTCCGGGTACTCAGAACGGAGGTGATCCTCGCGTTCCCAGGTGGCTTCATGGTCGGAATGGTGTGACCACTTGACTTTGAGGAATTTGATTGACTTGTTGCGAGTCTTGCGCTCAGTTTCTTCAAGAATAGCAACTGGGTGCTCACGATAAGAAAGGTCTTCTTGGAGATCAATGTCTTCGAAGTTGACGGTGCGGTCAGGAGCCTTGAAGCACTTGCGGAGCTGAGAGACATGGAACACGTCGTGCACATTTGCAAAGTTGGAGGGAAGCTCAAGTTGATAGGCGAGATCGCCTCTCTTGCTGACGATCTTGAAAGGACCCACGTATCTAGGGGAAAGCTTCCCTTTGATGCCGAAGCGACGAGTACCTTTCATTGGAGAGACACAGAGGTAAACATGGTCTCCGATCTCGAAAGCCAAATCACGATGCTTACTATCATAGGAGCTCTTCTGGCGCGATTGCGCTGCTTTGAGGTTATCACGAATGACTTTGCACATCTCTTCTGCGTCTGTGATCAAGTCATTTCCAAGAAGTTGACGTTCACCAGTCTCTGGCCAGTTAAGAGGAGTACGACACTTCCTGCCATAGAGAATTTAAAATGGGGCCTTGCCCGAACTCGCTTGGAAGCTGTTGTTGTAGGAGAACTCGGCATATGGAAGACAATCTTCCCACTTCATACCTGTCGGCGTTCTGGGAACGGGGGTCCCCAGACTTGCCTGCCTGCGGCCTGCGGCGTGGCTCAAAGGGGGCCCAGCACGGCCCATCTTCATCAACACAAGACTCAAGACCCTTGCGAGGGGCCAAGCCTCGCAGGGCGGACGACACGGACCTTCCTCAGGCACGGCTTCGTCAGGCTGGCTCGCGAGGAGGCGGAGAGATCAAGGCGAGGTACCTCGCGAGGTGCCCGTGACGCGAGCCATGACGACTCAGGGCGCCAGGCGGGTGCCAGTCCGCGCAGCGTCCTCCTTTCCTCTTTGGTGCAAAGGGGGCAAGCGCAGCAGCGGAGTACCGAGGCATCAGGCAAAGGTTGCCATTTCGGTGCAACGAGACCAAGACCAGAAGGACTACGAGACGGAGGTCACCTTGGAGCCCAAGACGGCGTCATCACCAGAGCTTTGCGCAGGCGAAGACTGCTTTTGTCAGGATAGTTGATACTTGCCGTCCCCCTTCAAATTAGCCCGCCATTGTTGGCTCCCTTCCCGCTCAATATTTGGGAAGAGGACCAGGGCCTCTATAAATAGGACCAACCACCCACATAGCAAGGGGTTCGGTTCGGTCGATTGGCTAGAGAGAGAGAGAGAGAGAGAGAAAGGAGGCTGAACTCCTCCCAGCAGTTCATCGCCCCATCCAAGAACAGACCCTCGCGAGGCTGTTCTTTCTTGTATTGTTCATCAACATCAGCCCCAAGAGGCAATCCACCCACCACACACTGGAGTAGGGTATTACACCACAACGGTGGCCCGAACCAGTATAAACCTTGTGTCTCTTGTGTAGTTCTTTCGCTATTACGCCAGCTGGCGAAAGGGGGATGTGCTGCAAGGCGATTAAGTTGGGTAACGCCAGGGTTTTCCCAGTCACGACGTTGTAAAACGACGGCCAGTGAATTGTAATACGACTCACTATAGGGCGAATTCATCTTCCACCGCCCCGTTCTCCTCCTACCGTCGCATCTATGTCCGACGCTCGTCGGGCCCGCGCCGAGCGCCGGGCCACCATCGCTTCCCGCGTCGCCCAGACGGCGCCCGTCGGCGGACGTCCTCGTCGTTCCCTGTCGCCCGCCATCAACGCCGCCACCGGCCCGGCGGGGGGCGAGCAGCAAGCTTCATCTCAGCATCCTTCCGTGCGGCAAGACGGCCGCACCGCTACTCCATCGCTCGCACCAGCTGGTTCTTCGTCCCACGCGCTCCGCGCCCCCTTGGAGGCTCGAGCTGCGCTCCTCGCGGCAAATGAGCTCCTGCGCTACCATCCCGTCGACGACGTCTATGACGAGTGGCTCGGCCGCGTCGCCGAGCTTGTCCGCGCCGCAGGGGGCTCTCCAGCGCCGTCCGTTCCGCTGCGCCACACCCCGCCCCGCACGGGCAACGAAGCTCCGGAGGCGTACCAGCCGCCTCCTCCCCAAGAAGACGCCATGGCTCCAAGGCGCGTGGCCCCTGGGCGGAACCCGCTTCGTCAGGTGCCAGCGCAGCAAGAACGGAGCTGCCAAGAAGTCCCTCGCCCGCCAGGAGCTGCCCGGGCGCTCCCTGCTCCGGCGCGCCGCGACCCTGCTCCGACTCCGGCACACCAAGACCCCGCGCTGCTCCTAGCTGCGGCGCGTGGGGACCCTCAAGACCAAGCTCTCCACCAGCCGAAGCCTTTCATGGCCACCGCAGGCTGCCGTGCCTACACCACCGAGCTGCGTAGCGTCACGTGGCCCCGCAAGTTCAAGCCAGACCTGCCTCCTCGTTACGATGGCACGACTGACCCTGCCGAGTTCCTCCAGCTCTATGAGCTGGGCATCAAAGCTGCCAGCGGGGACGAGAAGGTCATGGCGAACTGGTTTCCCATGGCGCTCAAGGAAGGAGCTCGCACCTGGCTCCTGAATCTGGCTCCAGGCACGATCTCTTCCTGGGACCAGATGCGCACCCGCTTCATCGCCAACTTCCAAGGTACTCGCGACCGGCCGCCCGCCGTGAGCGACATGCGCCGCATCAAGCAACAACCTGGAGAGACCCTGCAAAAGTACATCCAGTGGTTCAACAACGCGCGCCTCAAGATCCCCAAGGTGTATGAGGAGGCCATCATCTCGGCCTTCTCCGATGGTGTGCGCGACGTCAAGATGAAGGAGGAGCTGGCGATGCATGAAGACCTGTGCACCTCCCTGGAGCTGTTCAACTTGGCGACCAAGTGCGCCAGGGCTGAGGAGGGACGCCTCTCCTTCCTCGAGCTGCCTGCCGCAGACCCAGAAGAGAAGAAGCCCAAGGCCAAGGATGTGAAGCGCAAGGGGGCTGCCGTGCTCGCGGCAGAACCAGACACCAAGCGGGCCAAAGATCTGCCCGAGTCCTCCAGGGGCGGCCGGTACTGTGTGTACCATGACCTCCACACCCACAACACCAACGAATGCCAAGAACTCCGCGCCGTGCGAGAAGGAAGGATCGGCCGTCGTCCCGAACGCGCTGATCGGGGCTACGGCCGAGGAGGAGGAAGAAACGCAGGACGCTGGGAAGACCGCGGCCCGCGCCAAGGGTGGCACGATCAACCTCGCGAGGGTCGCTGGCGGGACCTGCCTCGCGAGGGGGACTGGAGGGATCAGCCTCATGAGGATCGCCCACAGGGCCACACAGGCCTCCCTCCACTGCCGCCTCAGCCAAGGAGAAACGAGGACCGCCATCAAGACAAAGGGGCTGGGGGCTTCCAGGAGCCTCGCGCCATCGCCTGCATCCTGGGCGGAGCTCAAGCCCCAGCCTCCCAACGCATCTTCAAGCAGTTCGCCCGCGAAGTGAACGCAGTCCTCCCCAGGCTTGAAGCAACGCGCCCTCTCAGGTGGTCGGCGTGCGCCATCACGTTCAGCTCGGCAGATCAGCTCAAGTGTGCGGCTACCGCTGGAGTCCTCCCGATGCTTTGTTCCCCAATCATCAGCAACGTGGTGGTCACCAAGACCCTCATCGATGGCGGGGCAGGGCTCAACGTCCCGTCCGTGGAAACATTCAACAACCTCCAAGTGCCCTACAACCAGCTTCAGCCAACCAAGCCTTTCTCCGGTATCACCGACGGCTCCACGGTCCCAATTGGGCTGGTCCGCCTCCCTGTCACCTTCGGAGCACGCGACAACTACCGCACCGAGCTCATCGACTTCGACGTCGCCCACATCCGCCTGCCATACAACGCCATCCTCGGGTACCCAGCGCTGGCCAAGTTCATGGCCGTGACTCACCATGGCTACAACATCCTCAAGATGCCAGGAAGTGGCGGAGTCATCACGGTGCCCTGTGAAGAGAGGGATGCAGTGTGTTCCCTGGAGCGAGCCTTTCAGGCCGCGACACCGGAAGACCCGGATCGCGGAAACAGGAGGCTTCCCAAGACCACCCCCAAGAAGAAGAAGACATCGTCCGGACCGACCCCTCGGGAGGCGGGCCCCTCAGGGCCCGCATCTGCCCAGGGGGAACCTCCTTCCATCGCATAGGAAAGCGCGCCCAGTGCCCTCCTCAGTCAGGGCTCGGGGGCTCTCCCCTGGAGGGCCACCGACCTGGCCAGGGTCACGAGGGAGGCGCTTGGGCACCACGTGGAGGCGTGCTTCGAAGCACGTTTCCCTCAAGAAGGAGCAAGGCAAGGAAGGTCAGACCCGCAGGAGTTCGTCGACAAGGCCATTCAAGAACTACAGGGATCAAGAATCATGAGGGGTTGCCACCGCCTGCCGGCTGTGGCTCCCCAACCAGGCGAGGATGGTAGGCTGCGCGTCTGCATCGATGTGCCAGGGCTCAACCAAGCCGCCACGATGGGGCGCCTCTGGCCCTCACGAGTGGGGCGCTGCGGGGGTCTGTCCCACAGCTACGTTCACATGCCTTACGGCTTGCCGAGCGCGGTTGCAACGCGTCAGTGCCTCATGAGGGGCACCGAGGAGGCACAAGGAGACAGGCGTTCCGCAGCCTTAGCGGAGATGGAGATGATTCACAAGGAGCTACCAGCGCCTCCGGAGCCACCCGAGGCCCCTGGGCCTGGGGGCTCGTGAGGATCGGCTTCCGCAGCCTACCGAGTCTGCTGCACCAACACCCCCTCGCCCTCGACACCTCCAGGTGACATCTTACAAGTCTCATTTCCAGCTGGGAGCGCCCTCCCAGGGCTGCATCGTTCCCAGGCCGCGTGGGTCCGTCCCTGCGGTATGTATCCCTTTTACTTCCTGTCGCTAGCTTGCTTTGTTGGGGGCGCCCCTCGGGCTGCATCATCCCCAAGTCGCTCGGGCCAGGCCCAGCGGCATGTATCTCCCTTGCGTTTATTTCCGGCTATGCATTCGCCCGTCATGCTTGATTGCTTGATGCCTGTCCACGGCACCTCTTCTTCTCCATGTCGACCACTTTCACGTTAAAGGGGGGGTACCTGAGCATCGCGACTCATGGCTCTTACTGGCTCTCCAGCCCTCACCCTCTGGCCATGTCCACGGCATCGCGACCTGGCATACCAGCGATGGCTGAGACAAGCTCAAGGGCCGGGACCCGAGGACGTAGAGTGCCGGCATCTAACCAAATTTGCAGGAACACAACACAAGATAAGGCCCAGTGCCAGGCGCAACCCGCCTAGAGGTAGGGCCCCGTGAGTCCCGCACTGGCTCACGGGTGCCTAGATACACCTCACCTAGCCCTACCGTGCCGGCCACGTGTCAGGGCGGGGCTGTACACGCCCCGGGGGCTCCTCCCGGAGGGGAGCCCCCTCCCACGTACCAGTGGAAGCACCATGCTCCGTGCTGGCTGACGACACTGCCGAGGAGCGGCTATGCCCGTACACATGCGGAAGCGCTATGCTCCGCGCTGGTGATAAACAACTGAGGGTGGCCCCCGGGCCGCATCAACCTCAGGGAGCCCAGAGCTCAGTGTCTAGCCTCATCGCAACACCTCCCCTCGGGAGCGCCGCGCGAGGGGGCTGGGCACGGGGGCTGTGCCTGGGTCACGCCCGGACGTACGCCACCCAGCCAGGCCCCTCGGGCCTGGTTCGCCGCGCGTCTCTCCCCGAGCGGAGCCAAGGTATGAAGGCCGTTTGAGCGTCAAGGGGGACCCCTGAGCATCGTGACTCAGGGGCCTAACTGGTCTCGTAGCCCCTCACTCCCTAGTTTCGAAAGGCTAGCGCTGGGTGAGGCACGCGCGGGGCCAGGCTCTACAGACATAGAACGGTGGTCCCACTTGCATCCCGCCTCATCACTTGCTGTTTGCGCGTCAAGGGGGACTCCTGAGCATCGCGACTTAGGAGCCTAACTGGCTCCGTAGCCCCTCACTCCTTTGGTCCCGTCCTGGTTTCTGGTCGGGGCTAATGCTGTGTGAGGTACGCGCGGAGTCGGGCTCTGCAGATGTAGAACGGAAGATTCACCTACATCACACCTCCCTACTTGTTGTTCGTGCGCCAAGGGGGACACCTGAGCATCGCGACTCAGGAGCCTAACTGTCTCCGTAGCCCCTCACTCCTTTGGTCCCGTCCTGGTTTCCGGTCGGGGCTAATGCTAGGTGAGGTACGCGCGGGGCCGGGCTCTGCCGGCGTAGAACACAAGCAAGTAGGGAAGAAAAGCATAAAATTCAAGGAACTTAAAAGCAAATATTACAGTCCATACTGTCTCAACACCAAATGCAAGTTTAAACGCCTCCCCGAGGCATGATCCATGTGCAGGAATTAAAAGCAGGACAGGAGCAGCAGCGGAGTCATTTGGCGGCGGCGGAGCAGCGCGGGTGGCCCCGCTTCATGGAGCATCAGGACCGGAAGCATCCTGCTTCAGCTTGGTGCTGAAGGCCCGGAACTTCCCCAGCAGAGCCTCCGCGCGACCCTTCACGGCCTCGGCAGCAGCGGCAACAACCTCGCCGCTTACTGGCTCCAACAGGCTGTCGAGGTCGGCACTGGGGTCGCGAAGGTAGATGTGGGTGAAGACCCGCGTCAGCGCAGCAGAAGACAGGACACGCGCCTTGGCCTCGGCCGTGGGGCCAAGGCCAAGGGTGACATCCTCAAGAGCACGAACCAGGAAGGGAAGCAGCTTGGCGGGGCCGTCCTCGTCGCCGGCCAGCGGGCTCTCCAGGCCACTGGCGTAGAGCATCTTCAGCGAAGCATGAGCCTTCTTCTCCATGTCTGCGAAGGCCACGCGATCCTCGGCAAGAACCTGGGCCTTCTTGTCCAGCTCGACCTTCGTCGCCTCCAACTCCTCCCCCAGCGCACCCAGGCGGTCGCGGCGCTTCTTGAGCTTGGCCTCCCGGCCCTCGATGGCCACCTCGCGAGCCTTCATGCCTTCTTCCTACTCCTGGCAAAGACGAACCTCTTTCGCGAGCTGATCCCGCAGGCCTTGCAGCTCATCCTCCAGCGCCTTGCAACGATTGCGGGCTTCAACCACCTCCCCCAGGGCTGCGTCATGAGCGACCTTTGTCTCAAGGACGGCCTGCCTCTCCTCGTTGCAGGCCGTCGAGGCTTGAACCAGCGCCGCCCGGATCGAGGCGTCGGAGCGAATCCATCCTGAAGCTAGCTCCAAGCGCCCGGCCACCAGGCGAGGGTCGGCGAGAAGATCCTGCCGCAGCCGGTCCAGTCCAGCAACAGCACGCTCTAGGACGGCAGGAGAAGTTGGAGAAACAACAGTCGGCGGAACGGGGGGGAGAAGGCAGCGACGGCAAGATCACAGCGTCCTGAGGTGGAGCCTGCTGCGTCCCAGCAGCTGTGGTGGCGGCAGTGGGCAAAGGCACCACATGAGTCACTTGGGCCGTGGGGGCTGAGCTCGCCCCAGCCAGCTCGGCCAGGCCTCGCGAGAACGACCGGGCTGGAGAAGCCCGCGCGCCACGGTCACCCTCCTCCGCAGGCGGAGGCACTCCCGCGGATGGAGCCTCAGGAGCTCCCTTCAGCTTCTTCGCCGCGGGCGCCAGCCTATTCAAGAAATGCGAACGTCAAGCCTCGGCAGCGGAACAAGAAATAAAGACAAGGGTCAAGCACTTACGGGTCATCGCCGGTGAGCTCGGGTAGCCTCCGGCCAGACTTGAAGCCTGACAGCCGACTGGAAGGGTCAACCTCGGAAGCGGAAGGCGCGTCTGCAGACTGCCTCGAGGCAGGGGCAGACCCGCGGGAGATCAGCCCGGACCTGTCCTTCTTCGGGATCAGGGGCAGGCTCCCGCCGACCTGCTCATCTCCGTCCTCGTCATCATCGCTCAAAGAAAGGCGGAGACTGCGGGGCCTGCGCCGGGAGAAGGGGGCCCTCGACTCTCCGTCAGTCACCTCGGAGTCAGGCCCCTTTTCCCGCTCCTCTTCGTCCTCCTCCTTGCCGGAGTCGCCGGAGGGCACGTCCACCGGTCCCTCGGAAGCCGCCACGGGCACGAGCCCGTCCCCGTTGAAAACGGGCATGGACTTCACCACCTGCTCCCAGTTGGCACGAAGGAACAAGGGCTTGGGAGCGCCCTCCAGCCTTGCCACCTCGCCCCCGACCAGAGATTGGAGGACCGCGGCCAAATCTTCGTCGCCCAAGGCCGCGGGGCTCGAATGAGGCCTCCACATCGGAGGAGAATACTGCCGGAGCGGAGCCAGCTGGTGCTCCAGGAACTCCCTCAGCAGCGATGCACCGGTCAACTTCGCCGCCGCCGTGCCGACCGGCCTCAGGTCCGCGTCCATCTTCTCCAACACCAGTTTCGCGCGGGGGTCCGTGAGCTCCGCTCGGCACCAGTCGCTGGAGCTCGCGGGCTGCTCCGCGGGCAAGATCAACCTTGGGTGGACGCGCCCGGCATCAACCAAGACCCACTTGCTCCTGAAGCCCTCAATCCTCTTCCCGGGATTCGAGATGGCAATGGTGCCGCCGTACGCGACGAAGCTCGCGCATGTGGAAGGAGAACCGCGAGAGACCCGAAGGGAGAAGTAGTGGCGCAGCAAGGCCACTGAAGGCTGCACCCCTACGTGGGCCTCGCAGTAATAAGCGAAGATCGCCAGAAGAAGGACGGAGTTGGGGTGGAGATGCAGAGCTTGCAAGTTGTAATGGTGAAGGACAGAGAAAAAAAACTCGGAGAAGGGAGGCACCAGGCCCGCAGCAATGGAGCTTACAAAGAGAGGATAAAAGGTGCTCCCGCGGCCCTCAGGGGTGGCGGAGCCGGCCTTGAACACCTGCGCCCCATTGATGCCCTGCGCCGCCGCCATCTGGCGCAGCCGGGCAAGGCTCGCCTTGGACACGTTCGGCGAGTCCAGAGCAGGTGAGTACCAAGCTTCGACCGAAGACTGACGAGGCGCCATGGCTTCCTAGGTCACGCAGCCGGAGTAGATCTGGAAATTTGGAGGAAGAAGGGGGAGGCGCAAGAAAGGGGATCTAAGCAGCAACCGAAGAAAGCAAAGGGCAAAGTCTGGGCGGATGCCGTTCCTCTATCTACCTGCGCGGTTGCAGGAGCACTTGCGTCCCATCAACCGCCACGCGACGCCCAAGGCCGCAGGCTGTTAGGGCCCGTGGCGCTTCACCCTTACCCTTTCGCCTCCCTGCACGGCCAAGTCCGGGCGCGCCTTGGGCCCGGGGGCTACTGTCGGCGTTCTGGGAACGGGGGTCCCCAGACTTGCCTGCCTGCGTCTTGCGGCGTGGCTCAAAGGGGGCCCAGCACGGCCCATCTTCATCAACACAAGACTCAAGACCCTCGCGAGGGGCCAAGCCTCGCGGGGCGGACGACACGGACCTTCCTCAGGCATGGCTTCGTTAGGCTGGCTCGCGAGGAGGCGGAGAGATCAAGGCGGGGTACCTCGCGAGGTGCCCGTGACGCGAGCCATGACGACTCAGGGCGCCAGGCGGGTGCCAGTCCGCGCAGCGTCCTCCTTTCCTCTTTGGTGCAAAGGGGGCAAGCGTAGCCGCGGAGTACCGAGGCATCAGGCAAAGGTTTCCATTTCGGTGCAACGAGACCAAGACCAGAAGGACTACGAGATGGAGGTCACCTTGGAGCCCAAGACGGCGTCATCACCAGAGCTTTGCGCATGCGAAGACTGCTTTTGTCAGGATAGTTGATACTTGCTGCCCCCCTTCAAATTAGCCCGCCATTGTTGGCTCCCTTCCCGCTCAATATTTGGGAAGAGGACCAGGGCCTCTATAAATAGGACCAGCCACCCACATAGCAAGGGGTTCGGTTCAGTCGATTGGCTAGAGAGAGAGAGAGGGAGAAAGGCGGCTGAACTCCTCCCAGCAGTTCATCACCCCATCCAAGAACAGACCCTCGCGAGGCTGTTCTTCCTTGTATTGTTCATCAACATCAGCCCCAAGAGGCAATCAACCCACCACACACTGGAGTAGGGTATTACACCACAACGGTGGCCCGAACCAGTATAAACCTTGTGTCTCTTGTGCAGTTCTTTCAGTAGTCTAGATCTTTGCGAGACGGAGAGGTAGAAGGCGTAATCTCCGCGCGCACCCCAGTGTTTGAACCTTAAGGGTCTGCTGGAACACGAAATCCGACAATACCAAAAGAGATAACGCAAGCCCTGAGCATATCTTCGAGAATCTGATTGACACGCTCAACTTGGCCGCTAGTTTGAGGATGAAAAGCTGTGCTGAAACGGATGTTGGTGCCCATGGCCTTCTGAAAAGAATCCCAAAACTTCGAGGTGAAGATGCTGCCACGATCTGAAGAAATCAACTGCGGAATACTGTGCAGAGAGACAATCCGAGAGGTATAAAGCTCTGCCAATTGAGCTGCAGTGATAGACTCTTTGATAGGCAGAAAGTGATCCACTTTAGTGAGTTTGTCAATGACAACGAATATAGCATCATTGCCACGCTTGGACTCTGGAAACCCAGTCACGAAGTCCATCTCAATGTGGTCAAACTTCCATTCTGGAATGGTAAGAGGTTGGAGGAGACCAGCTGGTCGTTGCTGTTCTGCCTTCACTCTTCTGCAGACATCACATTCGTTCATGAACTGAGCAATCTCACGCTTCATTCGAGTCCACCAATACGCCTGCTTGAGGTCATGGTACATTTTTGTGCTCCCAGGGTGGATAGAGAGGAGTGAATTGTGAGCCTCTTTCATAATGACTTTACGAAGGTCACCTTTAGGCACAACAATGCGATCCTCGAAGAAGAGAGTATCATTGTCATCAAGACGATAGCACTTGTACTTGGGTTCACTCTTGGCAATCCCAATCTTCACCTTCTTCACCATAGCATCAAGAAGTTGAGCCTCGCGAATCTGATCTTCCAAAGTAGGAGAGACTTGGAGGTTTGCGAGAAATCCTTGAGGAACAACTTGTAGATTGAGTTTGCGGAAAGCTTCACAAAGCTCGGGTTGGTAAGGCTTGAGAATCAGACTATTGCAGTAAGCCTTCCTGCTCAATGCGTCAGCAATTACATTGGCCTTGCCTGGAGTATATTCGATGCTCGGATTATACTCTTGAATCATTTCGACCCAACGAGTCTGCCTGAGGTTGAGATTAGGCTGAGTGAAGATGTACTTGAGACTCTTGTGGTCAGTGAAGATGTCCACTTTCCTTCCCAATAAGAGATGTCTCCAAGTCAAAAGAGCATGCACAACTGCCACCAACTCAAGGTCATGAGTGGGGTAGTTCTTCTCGTTGGGCTTCAACTGGCGAGAGGTATAAGCCACAACTTTCTTCTCTTGCATCAACACTGCACCAAGACCTTGAAGAGAGGCATCACAGAAGACCTCGAACGGTTTGGATTCATCAGGAGGAGTCAGAACTGGAGCAGTGACTAATTTCTCCTTCAAGGTGTTGAAAGCGATGTCACATTCAGGAGACCAAACGTACTTCACGTGCTTCTGGAGAAGGTTTGAAAGAGGCTTCGCAATCTTTGAAAAGTTCTCAACGAACCTTCGACAATAGCTTGCGAGACCAAGGAAGCTGTGGAGTTGCTTCACGTTCTGAGGCGGTTCCCAATTCACAATTGCAGACACCTTCTCAGGATTCACCGCTATGCCCTTGGCAGAGATGATATGCCCAAGGTAGAGAACCTCATCGAGCCAAAACTCGCACTTTGAAAACTTGGCATAGAACCGATGTTCTCTGAGCTTATCCAGCACCAAACGCAAGTGCTTGGCATGATCTTCCTTGTTCTTTGAAAATACCAAAATGTCATCGAGGTAGACCAAGACGAAGTTATTTGTGTAGGGGTTGAAGATGAAGTTCATCATGCGAGAGAAAGTCGAAGGAGCGTTGACGAGGCCAAAAGACATGACAGTGTATTCATATGAACCATAGCTTGTTCTGAATGCCGTCTTGGGGATATCTTGCTCACAAGTTCGAATCTGGTGATAGCCCATACGGAGATCAAGCTTGGAGAATACTTGAGCACCTTTGAGTTGTTCAAACAGCTCGTTGATGTTGGGAAGTGGGTACTTGTTCTTTATAGTCTTCTTGTTCAATGGACGGTAGTCAACACAAAGTCGGTCCGTTCCATCCTTCTTCTTCTTCTTCACAAAAAGAACTCCACAACCCCATGGAGAAGAACTAGGTCGGATGAGACCCATTCGCTCTTGAATATTGAGTTGCTTCTTCAGCTCCTTCAACTCTTCAGGTCCAAGCTTGTAAGGACGTTTGCAAACAGGTTCCGTGCCAGGCTCAAGATCGATGACGAATTCAACTGGCCGGTGCGGAGGCATTCCTGGAAGCTCTTCTGGAAAGACGTCTTGATATTCGCAAACGACCAGAATTTGAGAGATGGCATCCAGTTCACCCTTCTCATTGAGAGAAAACCGACAGATGGTATCATCACGAGCGGCAAAGACAATTACATCCTCAGACGAATGAGTCAATTGAATCAGCCTGGCAGCACAATCAAGATGAGCCTTGTGCTTAGAAAGCCAATCCATTCCGAGAATAACATCGATATCCAAGTCGCCCAGAACAATAGGGGAAGCTAGAAATTTGTAGTCGCTCAACGTGATAGTAACATCCGGGACGCAGATATTAGCTGTCATTTGCTTCCCCCGGGACACGATTTGCAAAGGTCTTTGCAAATGCTGATAATCGCACTCATACTTTGATGCAAAAGGTTTAGAAATGAAGCAATGCGATGCACCAGTGTCAAAAAGAACTTTTGCAGGAACATCGTTAACAGGAAGGTTACCCATGATGACATCAGACAAGTCCTCTGCCTGAGCTGCATTCACCATGTTGACCTTGGCGTGCTTGGGGTTATGCTTGACCACAACTGTACTTTCCGATCTCACATGAGGAGGAGGAGGGAGATGCCTCTGATTGAAGCATTTGTTGGCATAGTGACCCTTCTGTTGACACTTGTTGCACGTGACCTCCGAGAGCGGACGGTGATACAGAGCACTTGATCTTGGAGCTTGAGACGAAGTCTTGTTCTGAAAGCCAGGGTTGGATGGGTGGGAAGATCCACTGCCACCTTTGCTCTTCTGCTGATAAGGCTGACGGAATGGAGGAGGAGGAAGCCAATACTTTTGCTGCTTAGCCACTTGAGTTGAGGAAGAAGGAGTTGCATCTCTGAATTGCTTCTTGGAAGCATCGCACTTCAGTTGAGCAGTCTCTTGCTTCATTGCCATATTGTAAAACTCATCGTACTTCTTCGGCTCAAAGAGGACGAGAGCTAGCTGGAGTTCTTCTCTGAGACCACCCCTGAACTGGTATATCATGCTCTTCTTGTCAGGGACGTCTTGCTTAGCAAAACGAGCGAGCTTCTGGAACATGATGTTGTACTGGTAAACAGACATAGTGCCTTGCTTCATGTTGCGGAATTCCTCATGCTTGCTCTCAACCACACTCTGAGGAATATGATGAGCTTTGAAGTCTTGACGGAATTCATCCCAGGTAATCACACGGCCTCCTCTGGAATCTTTGTATTGCTGAAACCATTCTGTAGCTTGGTCTTTGAGTTGGAAGGAGGTGAACTTGACAAAGTCCTCAGGCCTGACGTTACTGCACTCGAAATGCTTGCATATGTCCACGAGCCAATCATCAGCGTATGTTGCCTCAACACAATTGCTGAAGGTCTTTGGCTGGTTAGCAAGGAACTGGTTGAGTGTAGCAAACTGATTCTGATTGTTGCCATGGCCCTGGTTCCCTTGGTTGCGCTCTTGAAGAAGTTGCATGATCAGCTGCGTGTTTGCATTGGTAGCGGCCATCACAGCTTGCCATGCCTTCGGAGGTGGAGGTGGTGGTGGCGGATCAGGATTCGGAGTCGTGCGCGTTGGAGGAGCCATCCTGAATAGGTTGACATCCGTTAGCATCTTGACAGACAAATATTGAAGCTGAATCAAGCGGGTTGAAATTGCAACATAAAGTCTTCACATCCGAACAAAATGAACGAATGCATTCCAATTGAAATGGTCACATATCCATAAATTGAGAAGCCACTTAGAATTGAGGTAGAAGAAAAACAACAAGGCACGGACAAGAACAAATACTTGGTGAGGATTACCCAATCCCAAACCAAATATCTGCGGAAGAAGAACTAGAGCTACAAGAATTCCCACCTATGAAACTCCCGAACCTTTCCGGTTATGCAATCAGGTGTTGGGGATACATGGGAAGCATAATATCTCACCCAATTCTAGCAAATCCTACATCCAGTTGTATCCATCCTTCAACACATAACCGAGAAACCTTCGGAAATCATTTACCTCAACCTTCGAAAAGCATCCGTTATACAAGTTATGGCAATACTCCCGAACTCCCACCCCAGTACTGGGTGGCGTCGAGGTTATCTCACCAACAACTGCATAAAAGAGATTTTCGATGTCGGCGAAACTCAGGTATTCCAGAATCTCAATGATAAAATTGTGACGACAACACCTCGGAGCTCAACTCCCCGGGACACTGCCACAACCCCTAAATGTCAGGAGGCACCAAGAACAATGTTCTCATCACAAATCGATCGGAACGATTCCAAGATACCCGCGCGATCCTAAATTTTTTTAGTGAAATTTGAGAAGAGAAGAGTTAAAACTCTATGTCAGGATGCCTCACCAGAGCGATGAAGGGACTGAGGAGTAAAAAGAATTCCTAACTCTCCGATATATAATTCCTAAATGACTCAAAACATTTTTTCTAGACTCAACAACGCCAACGATTCGATCAAGCAGGGGGCTCCTAAGGTCGGGGAAGGCTCTGATTACCAACTTGTAACGCCCTCGATGCGGCTATATCTCCTACGTGTCGAAGCACGACTTAGAGGCATAACCGCATTGAAAGCAATGTCGCAAGTAAGGTAATCTTCACAACAACCCATGTAAATAAATAAAAGGGGTAAGGATACATAGTTGGCTTACACCCGCCACATCACACAAATAAATGAATAACATTACAATCATCCAATACACTCATGGTCTGACTACGGTACCAAAATAAAGATCAACCCCCACATGCGACACGGTCCCTGATCGCCCCAACTGGGCACCACTACTGATCATCTGGGAAAGACACGTAGTAACGATGAGAGTCTTCATCGAACTCCCACTTGAGCTCAAGCGCATCGTCTGGAGCGGTATCATTGGTCCCTACATCTGGTTTGGAAGTAATCTGTGAGTCACGGGGACTCAGCAATCTCGCACCCTCGCGATCAAGACTATTTAAGCTTATAGGTAAGGCAAAGGTATGATGTGGAGCTGCAGCAAGTGACTAGCATATCTGGTCGCTAACCTATTCGCAAAAGAGAGCGAGAAGAGAAGGCAAAAGCATGGTCAAACAAATATGATCAAGAAGTGATCCCAGAACAACCTACGTCAAGCATTACTCCAACACCGTGTTCACTTCCTGGACTCCGCCGGGAAGAGACCATCACGGTTACACACGCGGTTGGTGTATTTTAATTAAGTTCAACTTTAGGTTTTCTACAACCGAACATTAACAAATTCCCATCTGCCCATAACTGCGGGCACGGCTTTCGAAAGTTCAAATCCCTGCAGGGGATTCCCAACTTAGCCCATCACAAGCTCTCACGGTCAACGAAGGACATTCCTTCTCCCAAGACAATCCGATCAGACTCGGCATCCCGGTTACAAGACATCCTCGACAATGGTAAAACAAGTCCAGCAACACTGCTCGAATGTGCTGACAAATCCCGATAGGAGCTGCACATATCTCGTTCTTAGGGCACACTCAGATGAGCGCTCCATACAACTAAAACCAAACCTCGAGTTTCCCCGAGGGGGCGCTGCACAGGGCTCTAGTTTGGACCAACACTCAGAGGAGCACTGGCCCGGGGGGGTTTAAATAAAGATGACCCTCGAGCTTCGGAAACCCAAGGGAAAAAGAGGCTAGGTGGCAAATGGTAAAACCAAGGTTGGGCATTGCTGGAGGAGTTTTATTCAAGGCGAACTGTCAGGGGGTTCCCATTATAACCCAACCGCATAAGGAACACAAAATCCGGGAACATAACACCGATATGACGGAAACTAGGGCGGCAAGAGTGGAACAAAACACTAGGCAAAAGGCCGAGCCTTCCACCCTTTACCAAGTATATAGGTGCATTAAGATAACAAGATAATATTGTGATATCCCAACAATAAACAATGTTCCAACAAGGAACGATCTCCAATCTTCACCTGCAACTAGCGACGCTATAAGAGGGGCTGAGCAAAGCGGTAACATAGCCAATCAACGGTTTGCTAGGACATGGTGGGTTAAAGGTTTGACATGGCAATTTGGGAGGCATGATAAGCAAGTGGTAGGTATCGTAGCATAGGCATAGCAAAAGAGCGAGCATCTAACAAGCAAAGATATAAGTGATTTCGAGGGTATGATCATCTTGCCTGCAAAGTTCTCAGAGTTGACTTGATCCTCGTAAGCGAACTCAAAGGGCTCCTCGTTCACGAACTCGTCTCCCGGCTCTACCCAAACAAGAACAACAAGCAAACGGAACACAATCAACCACGTGCAATGCTCAAACAACATGATGCAGACATGGTATGATATGCGGGATGCGGTATGTGATGCATATGCAAGATTTGACAAGGAATGATTGAACCTAGCCTCAACTTGGAAATACAAGAGTGCCACTGGAAAGGTGAGGTGATTTTGGTTGAAATTGATATAAAGATCACCGGAATCGGATGCACAGTTTGGAAATGGTAAGCAAAACAAATATGGCACCAGTCTGCGATAACCAGCAAGTGACCAACTAAATGCATCGAGATAAATATTATACATCACTCAAACATGACAACAAAATACATGGCAGGGATCCACTCATGATGCTTGACAAAATATGAACACTGAGCTATGACTAATTCATCCATTAACAGGTTCAAACAAGCATGGCAAAAGTGCAAATGATAACAGGTTTCAGACTTAGTGAAATAAACACAAGTCTGGAATTTATCATCATGAAGCAATCTTTAGAGCATGAAAACTACATACTATAGGAACTTAAAATGACAAATCAAGGAATGACATGAAGCTACTCAAAGCACTTAACAAAAGTCTCTTAGTGACCTTGAGCCAAAAGGGATCAGAAAATACATTTGCAAGCATGTGAACATGGCAAAAACATAAACAGATTCAGACTTGGTGAAAAACTGGAGCACGCAAAACAGTTGACGAGTAGGTATGTTTACGAGCTCGATGCACTCACTACAGAGCATGGCATGACAAACTAAGCATACATCCATCAAGAAGACATGGCATAGAAGCTAGACATGGCAAGAACAATAACATAGCATGCACGGATCATTAGCAACATCCTCGGCAAAATCGCTAAACATGTCAACAATCTGCCAGGATCATTTTATAGCAAAAGTAGAGCTCGATTGACTCAAGCTAGGTTCATTCATAAATGCAAAACAAGATACGGATGGATAGAGCACCACAATATTAACAAAACATCCTTACTGATCATCCTCAAAAGAGGCACGGATCACTAGGAAACAACATGAACATATGGCATAACAAGAAAATTAGGACAAGGACTTAGTGAAATTCTAAGTCCCTGAAATCAGCATCAACGATTACGCTACTTTGCAAGCTTGTGCTAGTCACCACAAATATCACAAAAATACATGGCATACACCCCTGTAAAGATGGCATGACATTTAAAAAAACACATGTAGAGCTCAGGATCATAGCATGCACACATTAATCATGGAAAAAATGACAAAATGCCATTTGCTGAAACAGATCTGACAAATTCATCACATAGCCCTCTTCCAACAGCATTTCGGGCATCAAGATGAGCTCAAATGAAAATGATGCAATGAGATGAAATGATGTACTCGTCGAGATGAACATTTTGATATGCTACACGCACGAATCGGAGCTACGGATGCAGAGTTATGGTATGTCAAAGATAGCAAAAAATAACTGAGAGAGAGAGAGGCAAAAGTCAACCGGATCTAGGGTTTGCACGTGCCCCGAGGTCAGATCCGAGATCGCTGGATCACTGTTTGCCGGAGAGAGCTGGCGTCGCCGGAGTGGAAGAGAAGCTCGCCGGGGACATTGGGGGTCGCCGAAGGAGGAGGCGCGGCGGAGGGCGGCGGTCTCGGGCGGCGCTTGCGCGGTAGGTGGCGGCGGCCGAAACTCCTGCAGCGGTCGTCGGAGATCGATGGCGCCGGGGTCGGTGGTCTCCGGCGTCGAGGTGCCCGCGGCGGTGGCTCGCCGGCGCGGGAGAAGACGGGGCGGCGTGGCTAAGGACCGGGCGGCGAGGAAGAGGCGCGGGGCGGCGGAGCAGATCTGGGCCGCGGGGGCCGGTTGCGGGCTCCCGCGGGCCGCGGCGGCGGGCGGCGAAGTGGGGCTCCGGGCGGGACAGGTGGCGCACGGTGATTGGTGCCGGCGGTTTCATTCGGCCGGCAACAGACGTGTCCGGCGCGGCGAGGTGGAAGAGGAGCTAGGTTAGGGGTGTTTGCTCCGCGAATTTTTGAGGGGGTGCCCTTTTATAGGTAGAGGGAGCTAGGAAGCTCCAAATGAGGTGCTGTATTCGGCTACACGATCGTGATCGAATGACCGAGATGATGGAGGAGGTTTAGGTGGGTTTTGGGCCAAAATGGAAGGGTGTTGGGCTGCAACACACACGAGGCCTTTTCGGTCCCTTGGTTAACCGTTGGATTATCAAATGAAGTCCAAATGATACGAAACTTAACAGGCGGTCTACCGGTAGTAAACCAAGGCTGCATGACAAGTCTTGGTCCAATCCGGAAATGTTTAACCCCCACACACGAAAAGAGGTAGAAAGGACCGGAGGACATAGGAGCGCCGGAATGCAAAACGGACAACAGGGAAAATGCTCGAATGCATGAGACGAACACGTACGCGAATGCAATGCACATGATGGCATGATATGAGATGCATGACAAAGACAACAACACCCGGAGACAAAAACCCGACATCGAGGAAATAAAATAACTTAGGCCGGAAACGGCAAGAGTTGGAGTACAGATAAGGTAAATTACATCCGGGGTGTTACATGATGTATTGTTCTTTCGATTACTCTCATATTTCCATGACATCATGTTTACCCTATCTGTTTAATTATAGACTTTTGTCCTTCGATTTCAACTGCTGTACAGTTCTTTCAATTTGGGCCCATATTTGCATGCTACCTTATTTTCTTTAACAATCCTACCATTTTCTGCAAGACATCCCTCGCTATGCAACAGATTATGTAGTGCACAATTTTTCACTTTACATACATCAAGGCTCCACGAATGTCATACTGCACACAAACCAGGGATTTACAATCGTTGCTACTGTAAGACTTGATGAACGTGGTGACTCCTATTTTGGCACTGGCTTTTGGAATGAAATTGCAAAGTTTTATGTACTGAAAGCTGGCACTAAAATTGCACTGCACATAGAAGGGCTTTGGTGACTAGTTCCGATCCCCCGCCCTAGATCAGCTCGAGGAGGTCACTTTTGATGATGGGCATATGCGGTCGCTGCCAACGTTCGCACTCTGCCTCGCGCCCACACTCCGCGTCGCCAAGTTCAGGAACTGCCATTTCCCGCCCCTTAATGACGCACCCGCTCTTATTCTACCATGACTGAAGCACCTCGAGCTCATCGCCGTCTACCTCTCAAAGGTTGACATGGAGCGCCTGCTCCGTGGCTGTACTGCACTCGAGTACCTTTGTCTTCTGGCGATCAATGGGTTGAGTACCTTCCACATCACCTCCATGACTCTCTGGACTATTTATGTGTGTTGCTGGTACGGTAGGAAGACATCACAAAAGGTGGACCACGGTATGGTCATCCAGGACACACCTGCACTTGAGAGATTACGTGTAGTTGATCAAGCAGGTCCAATAAGAATCAATGTCATTTCTGCGCCGAAATTGACAGTGGTGGGCTACTTGTCTGACAAATACTCCGAACTTGTTATTGGATCCACACCCGTTCAGGTACAACAGCCGCCTTCTACCTCTCCTTCTACAAATTAACATTATTTCTAATTTTGAATATGTTTGTTCGTCTGTCATTCAGAAAATGATTCCAACAAGCTTGACCCTGAAACTGCACACAGTGAAGGTCTTGGCACTAGAATCTATCGGGCCCGACCTGGAGCAAGTTGTCAGTTTCCTGAGATGCTTTCCCTGCCTGGAGAAGCTATATATCGAGGTGATGTTACTTTCCTATTAAATGGTAAACATAAGGGAGTTCAATTTGTGACACCTTTTTCCAAGTTTACAATGACAATGTACTGCAATTTCTGAAGGTTCTTTTGGAGGATTTCAGTACATCCATATGGTTACATTCAATAAGCATTTCCCCTTTGGATTCATCTATACTAGTTTTCTTAGGGAACTTTTCATCCACTCCAACCTCTTATGAAGAAGGCTACATTTTTCTAGAATGTAATAAAATGCCCATGTTAATCATGTCAGATCGAAGATGGCATGTTAGTGCATTTTACAAATCCTGCAAACCAAATAGCTAGGCATGTAGTAATGTTCAAAACTGCATGTAGGCACTAACACGTTTTCTTCTTTTGCAGATAAGATTAGGCCCAGTGGTGGATAATGTGATACAATATAACAATTACGTCGAATGCCTAGATTTGCATCTCTCAGAAATTACTTTGAACTCCTACTGAGGGACCTTACCGGAGATTATATTCACCGGGTTCTTTGTTCTCAGAGCAAGGGTGCTGAAGGAAATGAGGTTTACCCTACATTTATTTCGCAAAAATGAACGGTCTGTTGATTAGCGCCGGCGCCTGCGGCAGAATGGAGTAGGCTCCAAAAATGCTGAATTTCATTTTGGAACTTCAGATGACAGAGTAATCGGAAGTCATCGGGTCAACTCCATACATGACTTCTCAGTGGCTGACCCCTTTGCAAAAATTGTGAGGTTTCGAAGCCAGGCTTAGAAGCGGTGATATTAGTTTGAACCTCTCTGATACCCATGTTCAGCGCATCAACACGAGTGTTTGCAACTGATGAGCTGAATTTCATTTCTAATATCAGTTTGAACCTTGTAATCTTCGAATTTGAGCCATATAACTCTGGAATTTGAACCTTGTAACATTTCGAGCTTTTGTGGTACAATCGTTGAAATGGCATCGTATGAGACTCGTATATTGCTAGCACTATTTTGACCTTAATATGCAATGGTGTTAGATTTTATTAACCATTCTCGAATCAGTTTACCTTGTCGATCTCACAGCACACGATCTGTAAAGCTAACTCGACTGCGATCTTCGACATTATTGCACACAGTTGGTTTCTTCCACCGTGTGCACTGTAGAGCGCAGAATTAATTATCGCACTTGAGTGTCCATCATCACCCTTCTGTGTAACTTTGACCTCATCACCCAAGGGTAAACTTATGACCGAAGTCATTCCACACACTTCATTTTTACAAAGCTTTTTGCCAACAAACGCCCATGATTTGTCCCTCTTCTAGCTGACGCATGGCCAAACTAGCCGGGCGGGAAGCTTGCGCGGTAAACAGCGCGGTAGCGTTGGAACAGGCTCTTCGATCCCACGCCTGGGGTGCGGTGTTGTCAAGCGTGCACTGGATTCTGGAATCCTCCGCTATGAACACTGTGACAAGATGTGACGATTACAGGCCGGCCGGCCCCCATTTATTACATCGGCCATTTAACCTACCCTTGTGTCTCTTCAACCTTTCGATCACGCCCCACCATTGCAAGACCCACCACGAGAAATTCTTAGAGGGTATCCTGCGCGGCTCCAATGGCGCTCCGAGCGGCTGCCGACGACGAGCAGCAGTTCACCATGCGTGCCGTGGTGGACACCCATAGAAGGTTCATGGACCTCTCGATGGTGTACACCAACGACCCGGTCTGGGCGGAGCACTCCATCCACATCATGGAGCTGTTGCTTGCTGAGGATAAGTATAACGTGGTCGGGTTCGACCTCGAGTACACCCGTGCTCGTGCCGGGTCTCGTCCCAAGGTCACCGTCGCCCAGATGTGTGTGCACCACCACGTCCTCGTCTACCACTACTGCTTGGCCACAAGGCCTTGCGAGCATTTCGCTAGGTTTGTCAACAGCCCCCACTACATGTTTGCTACGATGGACATCACCAATGATGTAAAGGCGCTCGAGAATTCGGGCATCGCCTGCCGGAATCTTGTTGACATCCAGGGCCAATACAAGACCAGGGGCAGCAAGGAGCATGAGAAGGACTCACTGGTTCACCTCGCCGAGGCCATCATCGACCCCTACTATAGAGACATGAAGGATTCGTGCAACAAGGACAAGCGTGTCTGGCACTCGACCTGGATGGAGAAACTCGACAAAGCTCACGTCGTGTACGCGACCAAGGAGGCGTACACGAGCTACGACATGTACAGGCGGATCATTGACATGAGGAAGTCCCTCCTTCCCCAAAACAGCCAGGGATCCAGCCAGAAGTAGAGCAATGGCAAGCGTCGTCGCAACAATAAGTAGATGATTAAATCCTCATTTCTCCTACTTTAGTATGCATGTAATTGCTTTCTTTGGTGTGTGGAAATGTTATGTGTGTAGTCACTTGTGTAATTGTATGCTTAATTTGGTTATGCAATGCTGTATTTTTAAGTATATATGTTGATACTGTAGACAGAGCGTAGATGTTGTGCGGACAAAGAAAATCACATCGCACACGGACCAAACAATGGAACCCGTCAGTGATGTTTTCATCAATCACTCACAATTGTATACCAGCAATCGTTTGCTCACAACACACACGGCTTGTTAGCAGTAATCGTCTGTGTTGTTATCGGTCTTCGCACATGTCTTCGATTACAGACATGTTTGCCATGTATCGCACACATCTTGTTCATTTGAACCGTTTCTGTTCTCATGTCTCAACGCAAACAGTTCATCCGAGTGAACCGCATGCCGTATATCGCACACACCTTTGATTTGGCCAACCGTTTCTTTTGTGTTGCCTAATCACAAATAGTTCATCTGAGTGAACCGTATGTTGTGTATCGCACACGCCTTCATCTGGCTGCCCGTTTCTTTTGTTCCTCCTCATCGCAAACAGTTCATTGAACTGAACCGTAGGCCCTTCATCGCACACGCAAATAAAACCTGAACCGTGTTTGATGCATCCATCATCGCAAACGTTTTATACATTTCTGACGGTTTCCATACAGCACCGTTTGCGATTATTGCATCGCACACAGTTTCTTGAAGGGTCTCTGATCGTAGTGTCGCGTTAGCAGCATCCTGTAGTAGTGATTGATACTGCATGCCACGCAATCAACCATGTTTATCTTCACAAGTTCCTAAAGAAGACATCATATGAGCTCTTGACTGGTAAGAAGCCAAACATCAGCTATTTCAGAGTGTTTGGTGCTAGGTGCTGGATCAAGGATCCGCATCACACTTTAAAATTTGCACCAAAAGCACATGAAGGTTTTATGCTTGGCTACGAAAAGGATTCGCACTCCTGCAGAGTCTTCAACCTCTTTCACTACAAAGTGGTTGAAACTGTGGATGTGTGGTTCGATGAGACTAACGACTCGCAAAGAGAGCACCTACCAAATGTGCTAGATGAAGCTACACCAAGTGAATCTATCAAGCTTATGGGTACTAGAGAAATCATACCTTCAGAGGAACAGGCTGAAGAGGAAATCATCGTTTGTGCACCTAATCAGCATGAAGACACGGCTCAGCCTGAAGCCAATCCTGAAGATGAAGACAATGATCAGCAAGGGCAGAATCTTCGTCCAGTTCATCCTCGTGTTGCAAATGAAGTCCAGATTGAGAAGATAATTGATAGCATCAATGCACCTGGTCCACTCACTCGTTCAAGAGCAACACAGTTGGCAAATTTCTGTGGGCACTTTGCATTTGTCTCTATATCTGAACCCAAGAAAGTTGATGAATCCTTCATGAAATCTAAATGGATTCAAGGTATGCAAGAAGAGCTTCAACAGTTTGAGCTGAACAACGTATAGGAGCTAGTAAAGCGTCCAGATCCTCGCAAGCACAATATCATCGGCACCAAATGGATCTATCGCAATAAACAAGATGAGCATGGTCAAGTTGTCAGAAACAAGGCTCGTCTAGTTGCTCGATGTTACACACAAGTTGAAGGGATTGACTTCAATGAAACTTTTGCTCCTGTGGCTAGGCTTGAAGCCATTCGCATACTGCTAGCCTATGCCAACCACAACAACATTCTTCTGTACCAAATGGATGTAAAGAGTGCCTTCCTCAACGACAAAATTGAATAAGAAGTGTATGTTGCACAACCACCTGGCTTTGAAGATCCAAAGCGTCCTGATATGGTATACAAGCTCAACAAGGCACTGTATGGCCTCAAACAAGCCCCTCGTGCTTGGTATGACACACTCAAAGACTTCCTGAAGAGCAAAGGCTTCAAACCTGGTTCCCTAGATCCCACTCTCTTCACGAAGACATATGATGGTGAACTGTTTATATGCCAAATCTATGTGGATGGCATTATCTTCGGCTACACTGACAAGAGATACAGTGATGACTTTGGGCATATGATGCAAGAGCAATATCAGATGTCCATGATGGATGAGCTAAAATTCTTCCTTGGTCTTAAAATCTGTCAACAGAGAAATGACATCTTCATATCACAAGAAAAATACCTCAAAGATTGCCTGAAGAATTTTGGAATGCGAGACTGCAAAGGGTACACGACGCCAATGCCAACCAAAGGTCAATTGGGCTCCGACGAAAATGGTAAAGAGTTCGATCAAAAGGTATACCGCTCCATGATTGGTTATTTACTCTACTTATGTGTATCTAGGCCAGATACAATGCTTAGCGTTTGCATGTGTGCCCGATTCCAAGCGGCACCAAAGGAATCGCATAACTTAGCTGTGAAGCGTATTCTTCGATATTTGGCTTACACCCCAACACTAGGATTATGGTATCCAAAGGGCTCAGAGTTTGATCTAGTTGGATTCTCAGATGTTGATTATGCTGGTGACAAGGTTGATCGCAAGTCCACATCAGTCACATGTCACTTTCTTGGACGATCTCTTGTCTGTTGGTCTTCAAAGAAGCAGAACTGTGTATCACTCTCCATTGCTGAATCTGAATACATTGCTACTGGATCTTGCTGCGCTCAACTTCTATGGATGAAGCAAAATCTCAAGGACTATGGCATCCACCTGAAGCATGTGCCACTCTACCGCGACAATGAAAGCGCCACCAAGATTGCCAACAACCCAGTTCAGCACTCGAAGACAAAGCACATTCAGATCCATCATCATTTTCTCAGAGATCATGTCATGAAGGAAGCCATTGATATCATTCACATAAACACTGAAGAGCAATTGGAAAATATCTTCACAAAGCCCTTGGATGAGAAAAGGTTTTGCAAGCTGCAGTGTGAGCTAAATATCTTAGAATCCACAAATGTCCTGTGATTGGACACACATCCTAACGCTTATGCATGTTGATGACTTAGATGTGCAACACACGAAGTAACATATATCTTCAATCAATGAAGACTTACCCTCTAAGTGTGAATACATTAACGCGGAATTTGACTTTGGAGCGCCACGATAATTGTGCGCCATGTCTAGGTCTAATACTTCCTATACGGTGGGTAACGCCACCACCAAACTTTCTCGAAGATTTTATTGGCGTCATGATTGCATTTATCTTCGCATTTGGTTTATCTTCAACATTGATTTGACTTCAAGGTTTATCTTCGCAATGTTGATTTGATCTTTTCCGATATATATATTGTTGGAGATATGCCCTAGAGGCAATCATGTATGATGATATTTCCTATGTGTTTATGAATAAAGATAGTCCTTGGACATTATCAATGATGTGTATCAGCAAGTACGTGACTTGTTTGTGGGACTATGCATTGTATGATGACTGTCCTAAAAGGTCCCTAGTCGAAAGGGCTGTGTGGACGCGTAGCCAACTAGACTAGCATATGACACGGTCGATGGCTTGGTCTCACTAGCCATGGAGCATTGGATGCTAACCGGATAATATGGACTTGGAAGGATCTAGTCGGATTCGACATAGTCAGATCCGAGTCGAGATAAGGTCCAAGTCGGACAGACCCAACTATGAGACGCAGCGATATGTCATATGTGAGTCTCTAGTACAACATATGTTCTATGTCCTAAGACCTGAGCTGACACATGTACTCGGGATGGTGACAGACTTGCTTTGGGCCGACCAAACGCTACTCCGTAACTGGGTAGTTATAAAGGTAGGTTTCGGGTTTGTCCAGAACCATGCTGCGAGACGTGGTTGAGCAAGATGGGATTTGCCCCTCCGATCAGGAGAGATATACTCTGGGCCCCTCGTGTGATCCGACCAGGATAAGCATGGCCATGCGACAAGGATTATGAGATAATCCGGTTTGTGGTCGACATCACTAGAACGAGAAAGAGGTCGGGCTAGCACAAGGATGACAGACTCGCCTTGAGCTCGACAACATATATTGTGTGGCAAAAGGAATGGAAGTGTGATGTACAGGTTCGCTAACCAGCTTCATAGTATGCTTGGTGTTCAACATGCCTTGCTAGAGGCCGCTACCAACCGTGCAGTTCGGAGGTGATCCAAACTGCGACCAAGCTGACTTGAACCTAAGGGGTCACACGCTTAAGGGAAGGAACCGATCCGAGGACACTGGTCGGATGTGATCCGAACTGTATTCGGATTGTGGCCGAGTAGACTTATGGGCTTTAGGGTCCGTGCGAGGCCCAAGTGTTGAGCCCGTGACAGACGCCTATATATATAGTGGAGGTGCGGCACACTCATGGGCTGATCGCTTCGGCACTGTCACTAGGGTTTGCATGTGTTGAGAATAGACACCTCCACTCGCCGCCGGTTGTGTGATCGGACCTAGCAGTCTGCCGCACGACGTTCCTCCTGCACGCGCGGATACCGTTAGAGGCGGTGCACTTGCGCCGCCCCGGCGAACCTGTACGTGGGAACCGACCACCGGTTGTACGAGGGAGATCGGACGAGGAGGAGACGGTCCACGCGGACGCGCTGCCCCAACTCTTCTTCCGCTGCACGGCATTGCGCGTCTAGTGGTAACGAACTGTGATCCATCTCCCATAGCATGTTCTTGGATGTTCTGCGCATAGGAAATTTTAATTGGCAGTCGACGCACCCTACTGTAGATCCCATCATATATATATATATATGTGTGTGTGTGTGTGTGTGTGTGTGTGTGTTCTGTCCTCTACAACATTCACTTATAGCTATGTCTTCAAACTTGCCATTTTCTGAACTAAGTGAATGTGATCGGACCCTAACCCCTTATGTGCTTCTTCCTCATATTATGTCTATCTAGTCATATGCATTCTGTTGAAACGTGTCAAATGTCTTCACCGCATCCTTGTCAGCTGAAGATACAGAGACACACATTTAAACATGCTTTTAATGCTATATCCTTTTTGCCTGAATACCGGAGAAGCCGGAACGACCACCCAACAAACCAGGCGTGCGTTGGAACATGGAACAACTCTCAATGAGTTGCATGCATGCCACGTGTCCATCAAATGTGAACCGCCAGGGGCACCCGCGTAATTGCGCTGCGTAGCCCTTTACCTTATAAATACACATCCAACGTGGTCATTATCTCCTCTACCACCTCGCCATCTCGCTCAAACCCTAGCACCACCGCTAGCTCGCGTCGACGCCGAAGACGAAGCGCTTAGCTGCCGCGACCTCTTCGACGCCGGCCATGGACCTTGTCTTCTCCGCCGCCTCCGTAGGTGTCTTCTGCCGCCAAGTTAGGGCGCGGGAGATTGGACTGCTCGGCATCCATTCTACCTCGTCCAGCAGTTCATCTGTGGTAAATAAATCTCACTTTTTACAACCTTTTTGATATGTCAAATCCATCCACTTCAACCAATAGTGGTTTCTACACTTCCAAATCTGGATCTGTCTCTTTCTGAATCTCATATCTTGCAAAGTATATTCACTTATGCTTCATAACTAGTTAGATTCCTCACTTGTACTTATTCATGGATTCGTACAAGTCTGGAACCAACTCACTTCAAATAAGTGAATGTCTTCGCACTATGAGGTCAATGTCTTCAAACTGATTTATCTTCAAAATCTTCTGAGAATGCATATGACCTCTTCCCCTTCCCTCAGATCTCTAATGCTATCACAGGTACATGTCCGTGGGAGAATCCCTTGGTTCTCATAGTCTGCATTCATTTGCAGAATTCTTACAACATCATATTGACTCCCCTGAAGCCAGTTCTTGTTTGACAAGTAGACAGAAGCCTTTCACTGTCTTGAAGCCTCTCTGTCTGAATATTATGGCTTCTGAGAAATCTGCAAGAAAGGGTGGCAGGCAGCACCGTGGAAATACTGCTCTAGATCTGCCTCCGGATCTATATGAATTGTACAAGACTGATCCTGAGGAGAACTATAATCAACGCAAGACCAGAATCCAATGGATCAGAAGATATTGGGCTGAACAGTGGTTCAAGTACAACTTCACCACTGCTGAATATGCTGAAAAGAATGCTATCAAGCGCCTGTGGGGCAATATTCTTTACAAGAATCTGCAACCAAAGTCGAAGCCTGAAGCTATTGCCCAAGGTTTCTATCATTGCATGGTTCGAGGACCTTAGCCAAAAAATGCCAACCCATCGTATCTTCTATGGTGTCGTGATGACAATCTCTTCAAGCGCAACTTTCAGTTCGCAAAGGAGTCAGCTGCCAAGAGCAGGAAGGAGCTTGGACTCCACTTCAACCCTGGTCCATCTGCTCCAAGGGCGGATGGCACACGAGAAGCCAATCCAAATGTCATCGGCCCCTTCAATAGCTTTGATGGGCTCCTCTCCCATATTGCTGCTCAAAGGGCCACAGTGGAACAATCTGCTGATGAAGCAGACTCTGAGGATGCACCTGCACCACCGAAGCAGCAGCAGAAGAAGAAGTCAAAAGCTTCAAAGCCCTCTGCAACACCAAAAGCTTCACCTGTGAAGCCATTGACAACTGCACCTCCTGAACTCAGTGTGCAGTCTGAAGACTTGTCTCGTGTCTCCAAGAAGACTAAGAAGACCAAGAAGCCCAAGAAGATTTTAGGGCATGACCTGACTCCTGCTGCCATTCTGCGCAATGAGGAGAACACCATTGATCTGTCAAGTGATGAAGATCTTGGTGATGAAGCTCTAGAGATGTTGATCAAGAGCAAGCAAGAGGCCAAGATATTTCAAGATCTGCCTCTCTTTGATGCTGACATTCTGAACAACTTCATTGATGAATGGTTTGAGGATCAAAGCATCAATATTGATGATCTGCAGCTGCCAGTGGACATCAGTGTCACATTTCACGGAGCCATTGCCAATGAACTTGCCCTGGCCCAGAAAATCATCGAGCTCAAGAACAAGATTGATTATGAGAAGGCACACTTCAAGAAGCACATGGCCAAGCTCAGTGTGGCTAATGTGCAAATCTTTAAGAAGATCGATACGTCTCCAACATATCTATAATTTATGAAGTATTCATGCCAATATATTATCATTCTTGGATGTTTACAATCATTTTATAGCAACTTTATATCATTTTTTTGGGACTAACCTATTGACCCAGTGCCCAGTGTCAGTTGCTGTTTTTTGCTTGTTTTTTACATCGCAGGAAATCAATATCAAATAGAGTCCAAACACTGTGAAACTTTACAGAGATTTTTTTAGACCAGAAGGAACCCATTGGGCCAGAGTTGCACCTGGGGGGTGCCCCGAGGGGGGGGGGCACAACCCACCAGGGCGCGCCAGGGCTCCCTGGCGCGCCCAAGTGGGTTGTGCTCACCTCGGTGGCCTCCCGCACCCCCTCTTGCTCCCTGGAGCGCCTTGGTGGGTTGTGCTCACCTCGGTGGCCTCCCGCACCCCCTCTTTGCACTATAAATTCCCAAATATTCCGAAACCCTTCGGGGTTAACCTAGATAAGAATTTCTGCCACCGCAGGGCTCCATAGCCACAGAAAACCAATCTAGACCCGTTCCGGCACCCTGCCGGAGGGGGGAATCATCTCCGGTGGCCATCTTCATCACCCGGCGGCCACCACAATGAGGAGGGAGTAGTCCACCTTCGGGGCTGAGGGTTTGTACTAGTAGCTATGTGTTTAATCTCTCTCTCTCTCTCTCCTGATCTATATCATGGGCTTTGTTAATATAGATGGATCATATGATGTTTCTACCCTCTATACTCTTGTTATGATGAATTGAATCTTTACCCTTTGAAGTTTTGTCTTGTTGGATTGAATATTCAGAGATGAGAACACATGATATATGTCTTGCGGTATGAATACTTGAGGTGACAATTGGGGTGTCTTATTGATTCACTTGATATATGTTATGGCACTCAACTCATGGATTCCCGCGGTGATATTGGGGTAATCTATGCATAGGGGTTGATGCACATTTTATTATCTTTTCTCCGACGGAAACTTTGGGGTCTCTTTATAGTTCTTTGTGTGGATTGAGTATTATGAATATGAATTTTCTTTGGTGTTATTCTAGTACGAACTCTAGGATAGATCGAACGGAAAAAATAGCTTTGTGTTATTTTAGTACGAACTCTTAAATAGATCGAATGGAAAGAATAGCTTTGAGGAGGTTTCACACCCTACAAACAATTCCTATCTTTTGTTCTCCGCTAATAGGAACTTGGGAGTGATTCTTTGTTGCATTTTGAGGGATAATCATATGATCCAACTATGTTATCATTGTTGAGAGATTGCACTAGCGAAAGTACGGACCCTAGGCCTTGTTTTTAAGCATTGCAATACCGTTTTGTGCCCATTTACTATTTGCTACCTTGCTTTATTTATTTATTCAGATTATAAAAATATATTTCTACCATCCATATTACACTTTTATCACCATCTCTTCGCCGAACTAGTGCACCAATACAATTTGCCATTGTATTGGGTGTGTTGGGGACACAAGAGATTTCTTGTATTTGGTTGCAGGGTCGTTTGAGAGAGACCATCTTGATCCTACACCTCTCACGGATTGATAAACCTTAGGTCATCCACTTGAGGGAAAATTGCTACTGTCCTACAAAACTCTGCGCTTGGAGGCCCAACACGTGTCTACAAGAATAAAGTTGCGTAGTAGACATCAAAGATGATGAATGACCTCAAGGCCGAATTCACCAAGAAGCGTGAAGAAGCCAAAGGCTCACGTGGCTCATGAAGTACTACACATAGAAATGTGTGCAAGCACACAATGAAGCTGAGAAGAGAAAGGCTCTTGGGTGTCCTGGCATCGACCCCGGGATGGCTGCCAAGCAAAAGAAGAAGTCTGTTGAAGCCAAACCCGAAGCTCAACGACAGGAACGACCAAGCATAGTCTTCCCTGCCAGCATGACTGGCTCGAAGCCAAAGGTCCCCTCAGCAGCTTCCGAGCAGAAGAAGACAAGGCAAGCCGAAGCCGGAGCCAGGAAGAGGAAGCTCAAAGACACCTCTGATGATGCTCCCTCCAAGAAGAAATTGAAGACAAAGGCTTCAAAGTCTTCAAGAAAAGAGCATACTGCTACCCCAGAGCCCCTCAACATTAAACCCATCTCTGTCGCTCTTCCTGCCTCGACCAACCAAGAGTGCCGCCTAGTGATTCATGATCCTGCTTCCACGGAGGCTCCATAAAGTCAAGAGATTCCAGCTGTTGACCCCAACACAGCTGAACACATTGGTCATGAAGACAATGTTCATGATGATGAAGTCCTTCCTCAGCTCGAGCCCCAACTGGTATCACCGCCTGCTCTAATGAGTAGTGAACTCATTAGCATTGGTCGTCCCTTGACGCCAGTTGCTCAAGATGATTTGTGGGTAGAGCAACAACAACAAGACACCCGCATGCAAGATGAGACACCACGTACTCCACCTACTCAAGCCACCACTCCGGTGCTTGATGATGACAACTACATGGAACAAACCACTCCCTCTCCAAAGGCGTCGCAAGCATTCCGCAGGCTTCACAAAGGCCTCAGGCCACAGGTTTCCATGACAAGCATTCCAGAAGAGGATGTGCAACACCACAGCTCAGTAGCACGTCAAGTGTTCCCTGAAGCCACCCCTTCTGCGTCTTCCTCTGAGTCTGAAGCCAAAGCTGCTGAAGACATTCCGGCTGCATCAGCTGAAGAAGAAAAGGAAGAAGAGAAAGAAGATGACAGAGAAGCCACACCCCCTACCAGTGATCCAGTCATTCAAGAGAATGTGATTGTGCCCAACCCTCCAGTTGTTGAATAGATGGAAGTTGAAAACAATGAGGCGCCCACCAACAATGCCACTGATGCCAATGACACTGTCATGGCCGAAGACAATGTGGAGCCCGAAGCCAATGTGACTACTGACACCACTGTGACGCCAATCATCTCTGATGACGCCGTTTCCCCACCAAGGCCTCATACTATGGAACGTGCGTTGAATCATGGTGAGTTGGTGACTGTCAGATGGCCTATCATGGTTCCACCCATGACAACCCACAAGTATAGGGGATCGCAACAGTTTTCGACGGTAGAGTATTCAACCCAAATTTATTGATTCAACACAAGGGGATCCAAAGAATATTCTCAAGTATTAGCAGCTGAGTTGTCAATTCGACCACATCTGGAAACTTAATATCTACAACAAAGTATTTAGTAGCAAAGTAATATGATAGTAGCGATAACGGTAGCGAAAGTAACAATAGCAGTTTTGGTTTTATAGTGATTGTAACAGTAGCAACGGAAAAGTAACTAAGCAAAGATCAATATGTGAAAAGCTCATAGGCAATGGATTAGTGATGGATAATTATGTCAGATGTGATTCCTCATGCAATAGTTATAACATAGGGTGACACAGAACTAGCTCCAGTTCATCAATGTAATGTAGGCATGTATTCTGAATATAGTCATACGCGCTTATGGAAAAGAACTTGCATGCCATCTTTTGTCCTACCCTCCCGTGGAAGCGGGGTCCTGTTGGAAACTAAGGGATATTAAGGCCTCCTTTTAATAGAGTACCGGACCAAATCATTAACACTTAGTGAATACATGAACTCCTCAAACTACAGTCATCATCGGTAAGTATCCCGATTATTGTCACTTCGGGGTTAACGGATCATAACACATAATAGGTGACTATATACTTGCAAGATAGGATCAAGAACTCACATATATTCATGAAAACATAATAGGTTCAGATCTAAAATCATGGCACTCGGGCCCTCGTGACAAGCATTAAGCATATCAAAGTCATAGCAACATCAATCTCAGCACATAATGGATACTAGGGATCAAACCCTAACAAAACTAACTCGATTACATGATAAATATCATCCAACCCATCACCGTCCAGCAAGCCTACGATGGAATTACTCATGCACGGCGGTGAGCATCATGAAATTGGTGATGGAGGAAGGTTGATGATGACGATGGCGACGGATTCCCCTCTTCGGAGCCCTGAACAGACTCCATATCAGCCCTCCCGAGAGAGATTAGTGCTTGTTGGCGGCTCCGTATCGTAAAACACGATGAATCCTTCTCTCTGGTTTTTTTCTCCCCGAATGTGAATATATGGAGTTGGAGTTGAGGTCGGTGGAGCGTTAGGGGGCCCACGAGGCAGGGGGCGCGCCCAGGGGGGTAGGCGCGCCCCCACCCTCGTGGACAGGGTGTGGACCCCCTGGCCTTGATTCTTTCGCCAATACTTTTTATATATTCCAAAAATATTCTCCGTTGATTTTCAGGTCATTCCAAGAACTTTTATTTCTGCACAAAAATAACACCATGGCAATTCTGCTGAAAACAGCGTCAGTCCGGGTTAGTTCCATTCAAATCATGCAAGTTAGAGTCCAAAACAAGGGCAAAAGTGTTTGGAAAAGTAGATACGTTTGGAGATGTATCAACTCCCCCAAGCTTAAACCTTTGCTTGTCCTCAAGCAATTCAGTTGACAACTGAAAGTGATAAAGAAAAACTTTTACAAACTCTGTTTGCTCTTGTTGTTGTAAATATGTAAAGCCGGCATTCAAGTTTTCAGCAAAGATTATGAACTAACCATATTCACAATAACATTTAGGCCTCATGTTTACTCATATCAATGGCATAATCAACTAGCGAGCAATAATAATAAATCTCAGATGACAACACTTTCTCAAAACAATGATAATATGATATAACAAGATGGTATCTCGCTAGCCCTTTCTGAGACCGCAAAACATAAATGCAGAGCACCCCGGAAGATCAAGGGCTGACTGGAAATTGTAATTCATGGTAAAAGAGATCCATTCACAGTCATAGTCAATGTAAAATAATAATAATGATACATGCAAATAATAGCGGTGCTCTCCAACTGGTGCTTTTGAATAAGAGGATGATGACTCAACATAAAAGTAAATAGATAGGCCCTTCACGGAGGGAAGCAGGGATTTGTAGAGGTGCGAGAATTCAATTTTGAAATAGAGATGAATAATATTTTGAGTGGCATACTTTCATTGTCAACATAACAACCGAGAGATCTCAATATCTTCCATGCTACACACATTATAGGTTGTTCCCAAGCAGAATGGTAAAGTTTATACTCCCCCACCACCAACAAGCATCAATCATGGCTTCCCCGAAACAACGGGTGCCTCCAACTAACAACAATCCTGAGGGAGTTTTGTTTGCAATTATTTTGATTTGATTTGAGCATGGGACTGGGCATCCCGGTGACCAGCCATTTTCTCATGAGTGAGGAGCGGAGTCCACTCCTCTTGAGAATAACCCGCCTAGCATGGAAGATACAGACAGCCCTAGTTGATACATGAGCTATTCTCATACAAAACATACAAATTTGGCACATACAAATTTACTTGGAACGGCAGGTAGATACCGCATATAGGAAGGTATTGTGGACTCATATGGAATAACTTTTGGGGTTTATGGAGTTGGATGCACAAGCAGTATTCCCGCTTAGTACAAGTGAAGGCTAGAAAGAGACTGGGAAGCGACCAGCTAGAGAGCAACAACAGTCATGAACATGCATCAAAATTAATCAACACTGAATGCAAGCATGAGTAGGATATAAATCACCATGAACATAAATATCGTGAAGGCTATGTTGATTTTGTTTCAACTACATGCGTGAACATGCGCCAAGTCAAGTCACTCGAATCGTTCAAAGGAGGATACCACCCTATCATACCACATCACAACCATTTTAATAGCATGTTGGCACGCAAGGTACAGCATTATAAACTCCTAGCAAATTAAGCATGGCATGAGCAACTATAATCTCTAATTGTCATTGCAAACATGTTTCATTCATAATATGCTGAATCAGGAATGATGAACTAATCACATTTACAAAAACAAGAGGGGTCGAGTTCGTACCAGCTTTTCTCATCTCAACCAGTTCATCATATATCGTCATTATTGCCTTTCACTTGCACGACTGAACGATGTGGATAGTAATAATAGTGCACGTGCATTGGACTAAGTTGGAATCTGCAAGCATTCAATACAAGGGAGAAGACAAGGTAATATGGGCTCTTTGTTAGATCAACAATAATGCATATGAGAGCCACTCAACATTTTCATCGTGGTCTTCTCCTCTCGAACCCCAAAGAAAAGAAAGGAAATAAAACTATTTACATGGGAAAGCTCCCACCAAGCAAAAGAAGAATGAGAAATATTTTTGGGTTTTCTTTTAATTATTACTACTACAAGCATAGAAAGTAAACTAGCTAAAAGCTACAACTAATTCTTTTGTTTTTCTTAAGGTTTTTCAAACACACAAGAGGAAAGCTTAAAACAGATAATAAACTAGCATGGATGATACAATGAAAAAGTATGAGCACCGACAACTGGCATGAGTGTGTGAACATGAATGTAATGTCGGTGAGGAATACGTACTCCCCCAAGCTTAGGCTTTTGACCTTAGTTGGTCTATGGCCACGGATCAAAACTGCCCTCTCCGGTGTACTCAGGAGGGTCTTCGGGGTGCCACTAGTTAGCGATCTCCTCCAGATCCCACTGATAAACAGACTGATGGTGAGGATCAGATAGTGGCTCCGGCTCTAGAGCTCATGTCAGGCTCTGGTATGCCTGAACGGCCTCCGGCAAAACAAGGTACGTGCCAGAAAATATGTTGAACAAAGAGGGAGAAGGCAAGGTAATAGTCTCAAAGTGATTCTTATCAAATATCAGTCTATAGTTAAGCATCTTCTTCTTATTCTTAATAATAAATCATGTGCTACCATACTCTTATAATCTAGAAAAATAGGAGGCAGCAACCTTTCCTCTTTCTCATAATGCCTAATAGGTATGTTAAAGTGTGAAGCAAGGCGCGAGGCGAAGATGCCTCCCAAGACGGGACCCTTTGTACGGTTTAGATTTAACCGTTTAGCAACAATAGCGCCTAAACTAAAAGTGGTATCACAAAAGAAAGCATGGCGCAAAATAACAATATCAGGGGCACTAAGATTTCCACAGCTCCCGCGACCAATTAAGCATCTACTTGCAAATATTGCAAAGTAACGTAGAATAGGAAAATGTATGCTAGTGATTCTTGCATCGAAAACTTTCCTCGTTTCCCCTACAACAATCATATCAATAAATCCCTCCACATCATTACGATGTGGTTCCTCTATGCTTCCCTCAACGGGTATCCTACAAACCCGTCAAAAATCATAAAGGGACATCTCCTTATGATCATCATATAAATAAAATTCCACCGAAGGTGGCGATCTCCTAGCATGGAAATGAAAATTTTGCACAAAAATATTGGTGAGTAAGAGATACTGTTCACGCTGGTCGTGGAGGAAGTTGGTGAGGCCTGCATTCTCAGCCAAATAATAAAAATCTTCATAAATCCTGGCTTCTCTCAAGAACTCATCACAAGGCCATTCACACGGCCGAACCTCCGCAGTACGAGGGAGATTATACTTGGGCTTCTTATTCTCTTCACTTTGCTTATCCTTCGAGCTTCGGCTCGATGAGCCCGTCAAAAATCTCTTCATCTTTTTCTGAATTTTTTTGAAATTTTTAGTAACTTAAAATAAAAGTGAACTAAACTCAACAAAATTGATAGCAACTACTCCTACAAGTGTCTAGAGGCTATATCATGCATTAAAACTACTTTTGACCACATAAATTTGACATGCAAGCTCAAGAACAGGGTCACCTAAGCAGCAAAAATTTGCAATAAATAAAGCACTAGAACAAAAACTAATTGGACCATTGGAGGAGTCACATACCGAAGAACAATCCCCCAAAGCAGTTTTGTGAATGGAGCTTTGAGCAAGGAGATCGAAAATGACAGCAAAATGAGCTAGAACACGGTTTGAGCTGGTGGATGACTTTTTTGGAGGAAGACAAAGTGTGTGGGTGCAAGAATAAGTGGAGGGGACCCACGTGGGGTCCATGTGGCAGGGGGCGCGCCCAGGGGGTAGGGCGCGCCCTTCACCCTCGTGGGCACATGGTGGGTCCCCTGGTGTGTTCTTAGTGCCAATAATTCTTAAATATTCTTGAAAAAATCATATTAAATTTTCAGGGCATTTGGAGAACTTTTATTTTCGGGGTATTTTTCATTGCAAGGATAATTCAGAAAACAAACAGAAAATACTAATTTTACTTTATTTAAACTAAATAATAGAAAGTAAAAGGAGGGTAGAGAGAGTTGTGCTTTCTAACTTCATCAATCTCAGGCTCATCAAAAGGAATCCACTAATAAGGTTGATCAAGTCTTGTTAACAAACTCTTTCCGAATAACATGAAACCAGAGAATTTTTGAATAACACTAGGTTACCTTGACGGGGATATGCACATCCCCAACCATAAGAATATCATATTTCTTCTTGACAGTAGGAAGAGGAAATTCAAAACCTCCAATAGTAATTGTTGGAATTTTTCCAACAGAATTGATACTGTGGACTTGAGGTTGTTTCCTCGAAAAGTGTACCGTATGCTCATTACCATTAACATGAAAAGTGACATTGCCTTTGTTGCAATCAATAAATATTCAAAAAGGGTCTTCGAAGAATAATAGACATACTATTGTCCTCGGGAATATCAAGAATAACAAAGTCCGTTAAAATGGTAACGTTTGCAACCACAACAGGCAGATCCTCACAAATACCGACAGGTATAGCAATTGACTTATCAACCATTTGTAAAGATATTTCAGTAGGTGTCAACTTATTCAAATCAAGTCTACGATATAAAGAGAGAGGCATAACACTAACACTGGCTCCAAGATCACATAAAGCAGTTTTAACATAGTTTCTTTTAATTGAGCATGGTATAGTTGGTACTCCGGGATCTCCTAGTTTCTTTGGTATTCCACCTTTAAAAGTATAATTAGCAAGCATGGGGGAAATTTCAGCTTCCGGTATCTTTCTTTTATTAGTAACAAAATCTTTCATGTACTTAGCATAAGGATTCATTTTAAGCATATAAGTCAAACGCATACGCAAAAACATAGGTCTAATATTTCATCAAATTGCTCAAAATCCTCATCATCCTTTTTCTTGGATGGTTTAGGAGGAAAAGGCATGGGTTTATGAACCCATGGTTCTCTTTCTTTACCGTGCTTCCCAGCAACAAAGTCTTTCTTATCATAACGTTGATTCTTTGATTGTGGGTTATCAAGATCAACATCAGGTTCAATCTCTACATCATTATCATTGCTAGGTCGAGCATCAACATGAACATCATCATTAAAATTATCACTAGGTTCATGTTCATTACCAGATTGTGTTTCAGCATCAGAAATAGAAATATCATTGGGATTCTTAGGTGTGTCAACAACAGGTTCACTAGAAGCATGCAAAGTCCTATCATTTTTCTTTTTCTTGCTCTTAGAAGAACTAGGTGCATCAATATTTGTTCTCTGAGAATCTTGCTCAATTCTCTTAGGGTGGCCCTCATGATACAAAGGTTCCTGAGTCATTTTACCCCTCTAGTCATAACTCTAGCATCATTATCATTTTTCTTATTATTTAATTCATTGAGAAAATCATTCTGAGCCTTAAGTACTTGTTCTACTTGAGTGGTAACCATAGAAGCATGTTTACTAATAAGTTTAAGCTCACCTTTAACTCTAGACATATAATCACTCAAGTGTTCAATCATATAAGCATTACGTTTCAATTTTCTAAAAACATAAGCATTGAAGTCTTCTTGTTTAACCATAAAGTCATCAAACTCATCCAAGCATTGGCTAGAAAACTTAGTAGATGGGATTTCACATTTATCAAATATATATAGAGAATTTACCTTTACTACATGTGTCGGGTTATCAAGACCATGTATTTCTTCAATAGGTGGTAAATTCTTAACATCTTCAGCTTTAATACCTTTTTCTTTCATAGATTTCTTTGCCTCTTGCATATCTTCAGGACTGAGAAATAGAATACCCCTTTTCTTCGGAGTTGGCTTAGGAGTTGGTTCAAGAAGTGTCCAATTATTTTCATTGGTCAACATATTATTCAATAGCAATTCAGCTTGATCAATAGTTCTTTCCCTGAAAACACAACGAGCACAACTATCCAGGTAGTCTCTGGAAGCATCGGTTAGTGCATTATAAAAGATAACAAGCATTTCATTTTTCTTGAGAGGATGATCAGGCAAAGCATTAAGTAATTGGAGAAGCCTCCCCCAAGCTTGTGGGAGACTCTCTTCTTCAAATTGCACAAAATTATATATTTCCCTTAAGGCAACTTGTTTCTTATGAGCGGGGAAATATTTAGCGGAGAAGTAATAAATCATATCCTGGGGACTACGCACACAACCAGGATCAAGAGAATTAAACCATGTTTTAGCATCACCCTTTAATGAGAACGGAAACAACTTAAGGATAAAGTAATATTGAGTTTTCTCATCATGAGTAAATAGGGTGGCTATATCATTTAATTTAGTAAGATGTGCCACAACAGTTTCAGATTCATAGCCATAGAAAGGATCAGATTCAACCAAAGTAATTAACTCAGGATCGATAGAGAAATCATAATCCTTATCGGAAATAAAGATAGGTGAAGTAGAAAAAGCAGGGTCATATTTCATTCTAGCATTCAAAGACTTTTCTTTAAGCTTAACTAATAATTTCTTAAGATCAGATCTATCATTGCAAGCTAAGAAGTCTCTAGCAGTTTCTTCATCCATAACATAACCCTCAGGCACAATAGGCAATTCATATCTAGGGGGAGAATCTTCATCATCACTTTCATCAATATTATCAGTTTCAATAATTTCATTCTCTCTAACCCTACCAAGTTGTTCATCAAGAAATTCACCTAGTGGCACAGTATTATCAAGCATAGAAGTAGTTTCATCATAAGTATCATGCAAAGCAGAAGTGGCATCATCAATAACATGCGACATATCAGAATGAATAGCAGGAGTAGGTGTCACAAGTTTACTCAAAACAGAAGGTGAATCAAGTGCAGAGCTAGATGGCAGTTCCTTACCTCCCCTCGTAGTTGAGGGAAAATCTTGGTTCTTTTATCTTTCAAGTTCTTCATAGTGATCAGCAGATATAAATCCCAAGTCACTCAAAGAATAGAGCTGTGCTCCCCGGCAACGGCGCCAGAAAATAGTCTTGATAACCCACAAGTATAGGGGATCGCAACAGTATTCGAGGGTAGAGTATTCAACCCAAATTTATTGATTCGACACAAGGGGAGCCAAAGAATATTCTCAAGTATTAGCAGCTGAGTTGTCAATTCAACCACACCTGGAAACTTGATATCTGCAGCAAAGTATTTAGTAGCAAAGTAATATGATAGCAGCGATAACGGTAGCGAAAGTAACGGTAGCAGTTTTGATTTTATAGGGATTGTACCAGTAGCAACGGAAAAGTAACTAAGCAAAGATCAATATGTGAAAAGCTCGTAGGCAATGGATCAGTGATGGATAATTATGTCGGATGCGATTCCTCATGCAATAGTTATAACATAGGGTGACACAGAACTAGCTCGAGTTCATCAATGTAATCTAGGCATGTATTCCGAATATAGTCATACGTGCTTATGGATAAGAACTTGCATGACATCTTTTATCCTACCCTCCCGTGGCAGCGGGGTCCTATTGGAAACTAAGGGATATTAAGGCCTCCTTTTAATAGAGTACCGGACCAAAGCATTAACACTTAGTGAATACATGAACTCCTCAAACTACGGTCATCACCGGTAAGTATCCTGATTATTGTCACTTTGGGGTTAACGGATCATAACACATAATAGGTGACTATAGACTTGCAAGATAGGATCAAGAACTCACATATATTCATGAAAACATAATAGGTTCAGATATGAAATCATGGCACTCGGGCCCTAGTGACAAGCATTAAGCATAGCAAAGTCATAGCAACATCAATCTCAGAACATAATGGATACTAGGGATCAAACCCTAACAAAACTAACTCGATTACATGATAAATCTCATCCAACCCATCACTGTCCAGCAAGCCTACGATGGAATTACTCACGCGCGGCGGTGAGCATCATGAAATTGGTGATGGAGGAAGGTTGATGATGACGATGGCGACGGATTCCCCTCTCCGGAGCCCCGAACGGACTCCAGATCAGCCCTCCCGAGAAAGATTAGGGCTTGGCGGCGGCTCCGTGTCATAAAATGCGATGAATCCTTCTCTCTGATTTTCTCTCTCCCCGAATGTGAATATATGGAGTTGGAGTTGAGGTCGGTGGAGCATCAGGGGGCCCATGAGGCAGGGGCGCGCCCAGGGGGGTAGGCGCGCCCCACCCTCATGGACAGGGTGTGGGCCCCCTGGCCTTGATTCTCTCACCAATATTTTTTATATATTCCAAAATTATTCTCCGTTGATTTTCAGGTCATTTCAAGAACTTTTATTTCTGCACAAAAATAACACCATGGCAATTCTGCTGAAAACAACGTCAATCTGGGTTAGTTCCATTCAAATCATGCAAGTTAGAGTCCAAAACAAGGGCAAAAGTGTTTGGAAAAGTAGATACATTGGAGACGTATCAACCCACTGCTCCCGGGCCGCAATATGATTATCATGTGGAGCAGAGGACTCAAGTTCAGAAGCCTAAGCCATGACTGCCAAGGCTTCCAAGGGCTGCAACAACACATGGCTCATTCAGTGTGCTCAGCTTCAGAGAGCACAATACCTTCTTTGACAGCGCCAAGAACCCGTACATGAAGCCCAAGATCTCCTCTGACAAGTTTTGGAGCCATCATCAGCGAAGCTATTACTCATGCATCTTATACAACCAGGACCAGATTTTTCCGCATAAGCGTCTGGATTGTGATGCTATGGCCGGGCTGCCATGCCTTGAGGAGGCCCTTAACTACTTCAGGGACGTTGGGCTTCTTCCTTTTGTAACTGACAAGGAACATTGGAACGAAGAGCTTCTGCTGCAGTTCTATGCTACACTACACATTCTAGGCTACAACAGGGATCTGAAGACTTTGATCCTGGAGTGGATGTCAGGTGATGTTCATCATGAAGCCAAAGCTCAGGATATCATCGAGCTTACTTCCCTGCCCACTCCAGGTGAGTTGTACGAACCTGGTTGTCAGCTTCATCAGAACAAGCTGCAAAGCATTTTCCAGAAGCCAGATCCCAACATGAGCCAAATGCTGAGCATGATGAAGCCATTGCCCCATGACGCCGAATACCCCAAGGAACTCCTTGTTCGCGACCTCGAGTACTTGCCACGCACAGTCTATCATATTCTGAGGCGTACTCTCTGGCCTATCAAAGGCAATTCTTCTGAAGCTAAACTTGAAGGCGCCATGAAGACATTGGTTTTATATATTGTCAATGGCATCAGATTCAACACTCAGGATTTCTTCATCCGACAGCTTGCTGCTTCTGGGATTGATCTTTTTAGCCTGAAATTTTATGCTCCATGGGTGACGCGCTTGATCAAGCTTCATTCAACCATCGACTATCAACCTTCAGCGCGCAACCATATTGTATTTCTGCTCGAAGTTGATATGTCCATTGAAGCCATCTACCCCGAGCCAGCAAAGAAGCCACTCCACCTTTAGAATGCAGAATTCCAAAGCTTCACGCAGCCTATAGAAGGGATTCATGTGCCAAACGCTGCCACTCCTGCTTATCCTCTAGCTGGCAACTTGTTTATGCTGCACCGAGCCAACACTGAAGCCAGTGCCAGCACAATTGCTCAAAGGCCTCAGAAGCGTCCTCGTGTCCTCAACGACCATGAGCTTCTGGTATCTTTGAATCAAAAGTAGGATAGGCATCATGCATGGCTGAAGCGTCAGATGTAGAGTCTCTTGGTGGTTGTTAATCGCATTCGCAACTTGGCCACCAAGAACTCATTTGTTGCACATGAAGCCTGTCGGCAGTCCTGGAAGAGCCTCACATTGCTCTGCTCTAAAGATGATCTTTGTGAAGATGGCTTCACAAAGAGGTTCAAGTTTGACTCCAGGCCTCCCCAAAATGCAAGCTGGCGTCGCACTCCATCTATTGAAGATTCTGAACATTCGTCTTCGGCTGCAACTGTTCTTGCGAGAGTCGTTGATGAAGAAGATGACGCCACTTCACCAACTCTGGCTGCACTGCACCATGATTCTGTGTCAGTCCCGTCTACACCACCAAACTCCAATGTCGACCCTGCTCCATCTTCTAGTACAACTAGGAACGAGTAGATCCTCTATGTCTTCAAACCTTTTTGGTCATTACTGACAAAAGGGGGAGAAGCATATGAGGTTGATAGTCTTCAAGCGGGTCCATATGGGTGGTTGCATTATTTTTGCTAAGTTCTTACAACTCACGTTTTGAAACTATTTGTCTCTTGAGTTGTAACACTTAAACTTGATGGTTGTCTGCTACTTTTGCTGCTACTTTGTGTTGCGATGATAAATTCCGCATGAAGTCATTCTGCAGACGCCCATTGTTCATTGTGCATGTCATTATCTTCGTTATGTTTATATATGCATGATGAATTGTCTTCAAAAGTTGAAGAGGATCTACACAAAGTAAAACCTGCCATGTGCATTTGCATTCAAAAGCAAACTCCTTATATGCACATCTTCAGGGGGAGCCTTTTGCAACTTATGAAGACAATGACTTTGAACTTTAACTTTCACATACTTTTATCCCCATTGAAAAGTTCAACCATTTTGTCATCAATCACCAAAAGGGGGAGATTGTAAGTGCATCTAGTGCCATCCCTAGTTGGTTTTGGAGTATTGACGACAAACTTGGTTGAGGGACTAATGTGTTTGTGAGAATTGCAGGATAACATAGGTAGTAGTCCCAGGGGCGGAGCCAGCGTAATGGCGTTGGGTTCAGTTAAACCCAACGATTTTTCCTGGCTGAGTAGATGTACACGTATACGTACTTGCATGAACCCAGTCGAAAATAGGGCTTGAACCCATCAAACTTAGAATGCAACGCAAGAAACCCAAAAGCCCGTAAAGTGAACTCCATCCGTGTGACAGCCTGCCAGACAAGTTCGTGGCTTCATGACCCTTCTAGGTATTCATATTCTCCTGTAGACATGTACGCATACACAAGCAGCCGCCAGCAACACGATCTTTCGCCATTTGCTTCGTCGACTCTCTTCAATCTCCTCCATGAGCCGGCGACGAGCCCCGCCGACAAGGGTAGGTCTGATCTCCTCTCCGTTAAACATGGTGTGGTTTTCTAATTGTTATTCCCTGTATTTTGATTGATCTAGGCTATAAAATAGTGTTTTTCAGATATAAACTGATCACTAGATTGAGGTCATCCATTAGAGGTAGGCAAAGTGCACCAAATACAACTCCAAATAGTCTTCTGAAGCATTCTATACAAAGAGGAATTAATTAAGACAAGTTGCCTTATGATCTGATTTATATGGGAAAAAATTGAGTACACGAGAAATTCTAAGGAACAAGATGAGATATATTTATAACTATATAAGGGGCTTCAAATGTTACCGCTTAGTTTGGATTATCCACAAAGAGAAATTGGAGATTCTAAACTTAGATTTAGTCCAAACTAATGATGCGGACAAATAAGATATTACTTTTTCTCTGGGCTATCAACTTCTAAAGCTAGTACTAATACTGTTTGTTGTCACAACATCTATGGATGGATGTGATAACCCACAAGTATAGGGGATCAATTGTAGGCTCTTTCGATAAGTAAGAGTGTCGAAACCAACAAGGAGCTAAAGGTAGAACAAATATTCCCTCAAGTTCTATCGACCACCGATACAACTCTGCGCATGCTTAACATTTGCTTTACCTAGAACAAGTATGAAACTAGAAGTACTTTGTAGGTGTAACGAGATAGGTTTGCAAGAATATAAAGAGCACGTAAATAAAAACTAGGGGCTGTTTTAGGTAAAGAAGCAATAAAATTAGTATAGCGAGTGTGGAAAAGTGGTCGTAGGAGTTGCGAAATTGTTAGACCGATAGCAAGTTTTATGTGGGAGAGGCCACTGCTAGCATGTCATCCCTGACTTGGAATTCTATGCACTTATGATTGGAACTATTAGCAAGCATCCGCAACTACTAACGTTCTTTAAGGTAAAACCCAACCATAGCATTAAGATATATTGGCCCCCCTTCAATCCCGTATGCATCAATTTCTATGCTAGGTTGAAGCTTCTGTCACTCTTGCCCTTCAATACATAGTCCTATCAACATACAACTAACCCTATGGTGTGATCCACGCGCGCGCTCATATGATGGGCACCAAAGGAAAGAAACATAACCACAAGCAAATTAAACCAATCATAGCAATTCACCAATTACCGATAGGACAACGAAAATCTACTCAGACATCATAGGATGGCAACACATCATTGGATAATAATATGAAGCATAAAGCACCATGTTCAAGTAGAGGGTACAGAGGATTGTGGGAGAGTGGACCGCTGTAGATAGATGGGGAAGGTGATGAAGATGTTGGTGAAGATGACGGAGGTGTTGGTGTAGATTGTGGTGACGATGATGGCCCCAGCGGCGTTCCGGCGCCACCGGGAGAGAGGGGGAGAGAGCCCCCCTTCTTCTTCTTATTCTTCCTTGACCTTCTCCCTAGATGGGAGAAGGGTTTCCCCTCTGGTCCATGGCCTCCATGGCGGCGGAGGGGCGAGAGCCCCTCCGAGATTGGATCTGTCTCTCTGTGTCTTTCTATTTCTGTGTTCCAGATTCTGGCCTTTCACCGTTTCTTATATTCCCGGAGATCCGTAACTCCAATTGGGCTGAAATTTTAACCAGATTTGTATCTGGATATTGGCTTTCTTGCGGCGAAATAAGGGCACCAAACGTCTTACGGGGTGGCCACGAGGGTCAGGGGCGCGCCCCCTGCCTCGTGGCCCCCCCGGGCATCGTCTCGCGTTGATTCTTCTTCCCAAAAATCACATATATTCCAAAAAAAATCTCCGTAAGTTTTTATCCCGTTTGGACTCCGTTAGATATGGATTTTCTTTGAAAAACAACATGCAACAAATAGGAACGGACACTGGGCACTGGATCAATATGTTAGTCCCAAAAATAGTATAAAAAGTTGCCAAAAGTATATGAAATTTGTATAATAATGGCATGGAACAATAAAAAATTATAGATAAGACGGACACATATCAGGATGCTTTTCAGCTCGAATGTTGTGAAGAAAAAATTGCACAATAAAATCGATGATTGGCTCATCAGTGATTGTTTAATTTGCTATGTGGAGAAAGATATGTTTTCTGCCACTAGTAATGATCTAGTGTTTGATCCTTTTAAGTAGATGAAAATCAAAAGTGGACACTCTAAAATTTGAGTGACTTTACAACTTCTTTCGCTTGGTGATACTTGTTTTTAAACTTCTCAAACTAATTTATCATTTTTAATGTTTTTAGGAAGATGAGAACTACAACTGGAGCTGCAATCTATTTTTGGCATTACTCTATTTATAATATGTAAGGAACTCAATTTATAATTTCATGTGACAGGTATGTCTTGCACTCTTCAGCTTTCAATGTAACACAATTTGTGATAAGTAATAGGACATGTATGTTATTTTTTAGTGCTATACTCTTTCTTAAACTTGTGTAAAATTAGACTTTACACTTAATTATAGCATACCAAATCTTTGTAATGAGTTAATGAGTGAATCCAATGACAAAACTTCCTGGATCCTCCCCTGAGTAGTCCCTTATTGATTCGGTTTACCTACCAGAGATGACCCCTAAAAATGCTGAAGACATTGAAGACAATGGTGGTTCGTGAAGACATTCACGATAAAGATTATGACATATGAAGACATTCACTTGAAGACTATGGAGTGCGAAGACATAGTTGTTTCATAGTTTCCTTTTCTTCTTTGTTGAGTCATAGGAACCATCATACTGTTAAGTGGGGTCCAAGTGAACTAAGTCAGAGTGACTGATGTGATGCTCAACCAAAATCCTATGTCTTCGAGCGAAGACAATGAGTGCAAATCTTATCCAGAGCTGGATGAGTCAGCTTTGCTTGTAGCCCAAGTAAAGCTGCCGCGTGTGTTTGAAATCCGACCGTTGGACACATGTCGGTTCCTTAGTGACCCAGGGTCATTTCGGACATATCAGGTCGAGTTGCCTCCTGGCTATAAATAGCCCACCCCTACACCATAAATTGGTGTCTGCTCAGAGTTAGTGCACGACTTTTTTCGTTTGAGAGCAACCCACCTCCGAAGCATTTGAGAGAGAGATCCTTGTGAGGACAAAGCCCAAAACACCCAGAGCTAAAGAGTGTTAGGCATCACTGAAGTCTTTCTGTCCGCGTGACCTGAAGCCTGTGAATCCTCCAGCCGGTTAGGCGTCGCGTTCTGAGCATCCAAGAGTCATTGTGGACCGTCGATGAACGAAGTCTGTGAAGGTTTGGAAGTCTACCTTGAAGACTTACCAGAGTGATTGGGCGAGTACTGGGTGTCCTTAGCTCAAGGGGAATAAGGTGAAGACGCGGTCTTCTGAGTTAAATCTCAGACTCCCTAACCAGACATACAGTTGTCACAACAACTGGAACTGGTCTACCAAATCCTTGTCTTCACCAAGCAACTGGTTCTATCCTCCACTTCCCTTTACTTTACAGTTTGTCTTCGTGAACTCATTGATTGCTTGTCTGATCTATTTGACTTCATTGAGTGAAGACTATTTACTGTTCGGCTTCATACTGTCTTCCATCTTGATCCATACTACCTAGCTGTTGATAGTCTTCGTGTTTTCACTACATTGCTTACTTGACTATGGATTGTCTAGTGTAGTCCATCTTCCGCTGCATATCAATAGGTTCATTTCTACTGTTTGTCTTCAAAGACCTTGTGTTTTGAAGACTTTCATAAAAATCGCCTATTCACCCCCCTCTAGTTGATAACTAGCACTTTCACATTGTCGCCGACATATGAATACCTGCCCGGACACGACCTGGCAATGTTCCGCTTCTCCAGCTCACCTCGGGACAACTAGGCGGAAGACGACGATTCCGTGTCGATTGTGCATGTGGTGCCTCCCATTGATCTCAACGCTGCACCCATGGCCGCCGAGTCAACTGGGACGCAAAGGAAGCCCATATGAGTCATCTCCCTGGCTAACCTCCCCGATGAATGCAACCTGTTTAGTGAAATGTCGGCCCGACGACATGGGGTACTACAAGGGGATCATGGGCCCAAGAAAAAAGGGTTTGGTTCGAGAAGAGGCAAAAGTTCATGATTGACTGGGATGCATGATCATCTTATATTTATTTCGTTTGCATGAACTATGAGATCGAAGTTGTGAGGAGCTTGTATGATTCTTTGGTGCAATGTTGTATGTCGGTATGGCATAATATTCTCTTGGTACTTAGAAAATGATAGAATTATTTTCTATCTCATTTTGATGAAAATATGGTGAACCAAGTGGCCACCCCGTCGGGTGCACTGAGAGCATCACAGCTCCCAGGAAAAATGTCATGTAAAACCAGTTTCGGGTACCCAAAAACTGGTTTGTGGTACTCTACGCGGGCGGGCAGAACAAATGTGATAAACTCATACCGCAATACGGGTGAAGGGCATCTGTTCCGCCCGCCCGCACGGTACAGTAAGCCTGTTTTGGGGTTTTAGGCAAATTCATATTTTTGAAAAACATAATTTTAATACAACACCAATATTATAAATCAAACTTATTAATATTTTAGCATCATACAATTAAATAATCATCTCAATTACAACAAATGTTCAAACTCGAATAATTAAGAAAATAACAAATGGTCCGAAATGTAAAGAATGGTTCAAATCACGCATGAATACGAATAAGATCAAATGAATGAACTGGGAGTCTACCTCCCATGCAGTTGCCACCGGTGCTTAATAAGATCACCACAGAGTGCGTGTGTATCATTCTCCTCAATCTATGGTAGTAGTTCTCAAGGAATGCATTGATCCAATTCGGGTTCCTGCTAGGCTTGACATGGCTACCAATATTGTCAAGGAAAACCTCCAAGTTTAAATCCCTCCCATCTTCGGTAAGCATGTTGTGTAGAACTACAGATGCATGCATGTTATTTGAGAGGGATTTCTTATCCCAGAAGAGACCCGAACCTCAAACAATGTCAAACCGAGCTTGCAACACACAAAATGCCCTCTCAATATCTTTTCGGCATGCTTCTTGTGTTTAAGAAAAATAGATTTCTGCTTGCCCTTTGGCTTCCGGACCATCTTCACAAATGTTGACCACGAAGGATATATACCGTCAGCAAGATAATACCCCATGGTATAATTATGTCCATCGATGGTGTAGTTGCAAGTCGGAGCATCCCCACTAGCAATCCAAGCAAAAATATGTTATCTCTTCAATACATTGATCTTACTGAGAGCACCTGACAAACCAAAGAAGCAATGCCAAAATCCAGAATGTCATGTGAAGCGACAGCTTCAAGCACAATGGTGGGATCATGATGATGGCCTGTGCTTGACAAAAGTCTCTTGTGTCCCCAACACACCAAATACAATGGTAAATTGTATAGGTGCACTAGTTTGGTGAAGATATGGTGAAACAAGTGTAGTAATGATAGTAGATATTGATTTTTTTAATAGGAACAATAAAATCAACAAGGTAGCAATTGATAAAACGGAGCACAAATGGTATTGCAATGCTTGAAAATGAGGCCTAGGGTCCGTACCTTCGCTAGTGCAATCTCTCAAGAATTCTAATATAATTGGATCATATAACCATCCCTCAATGTGCGATGAAGAATCACTCCAAAGTTCTTATCTAGCGGAGAACATAAGACGAAATTGTTTGTAGGGTACGAAACCACCTCAAAGTTACCCTTTCCGACTGATCTATCCAAGAGTTCGTACTAAAATAACACTAAGTTATCCTTTTCGATCGATCTATCTAAGAGTTCGTACTAAAATAACATCATATGATACACATCAACCAACTCTAATGTCACCTAGATACTTCAATGTCACCGCGAGTATCCGTGAGTTGATTATACGATATGCATAAAAAAATTCAGACTCATAATACTCAATCCAACACAACACTACAAAAAAAGACACATCCATGACATTTTGGGCCGAACGAATTTTTTTCTGTCATACTTATGACACTTCTATGATGATAATTGTGACAAAACCCAGTATCATCATAGATGTGGTGGGCTCCTACTTCTATGACAAAAAATCATGAAAGAAAATGGGCTTTTCGTCCTAGACGGGCCGAAGACGCAACTGCATGACAATCTTTGGGCTGGCCATGACGGAAAAAACCATGGTAGAAGCGAGGGCGAGGAAAATATCGGGGTGTTCTCGGTTACGGTGGGTGGTCGGGGCCGAGCGATGCACGTTTCTCTCGTACACGCACGCTCATGGGTGCGAGGAGTTGGGCTCTAACTGAACTCGAGCGAGGCGTTGGGCTCTAACTGAACCCGAGCGATTGCACTGCAGGCTACGTGTTACTGAACCCGAGCGATCGATCGTTGGCTATTTGCTAAGCCCGATCGAGCGATTCCTTCGCTACTGCTGCTAACTGAAGCCGATTGATACGTCTCCAACGTATCTATAATTTTTGATTGCTCCATGCTATATTATCTACTGTTTTGGGCAATATTAGGCTTTATTATCCACTTTTATATTACTTTTAGGACTAACCTATTAACCGGAGGCCCAGCCCAGATTTGTTGTTTTATGCCTATTTCAGTGTTTCGAAGAAAAGGAATATCAAACGGAGTCAAAACGGAACGAAATCAACTGGAGAAGTTATTTTTGGAACGAAAGCCACCGGATAGACTTGGACTCCACGTTAGGAGATACGATAGGTGCTCACGAGGGTGGGGGGCGCCCCCCCTAGGGCGCGCCCCCTGCCTCGTGGGGCCCCCGTAGCTCCTCCGACGTACCTCCTGCACCCATATATACCTACGTAACCTAAAACTTCCAGAACAGAGATTAGATCGGGAGTTCCACCACCAGAAGCCTCCGTAGCCAGCAAAAACCAATCCAGACCCGTTCCGGCACCCTGCCGGAGGGGGCAATCCTTCTCCGGTGGCCATCTTCATCATCCCGGTGCTCTCCATGACGAGGAGGGAGTAGTTCTCCCTTGGGGCTGAGGGTATGTACCAGTAGCTATGTGTTTGATCTCTCTCTCTCTCTCTCTCGTGTTCTTGAGATGATACGATCTTGATGTATCGCGAGCTTCGCTATTATAGTTGGATCTTATGTTTCTCCTCCCCCTCTTCTCTCTTGTTATGAATTGAGTTTCCCCTTTGAAGTAATCTTATCGGATTGAGTCTTTAAAGATTTGAGAACACTTGACGTATGTCTTGCCATGGATATCTGTGGTGACAATGGGATATCACGTGATTCACTTGATGTATGTTTTGGTGACCAACTTGCGGGTTCCGCCCATGAACCTATGCATAGGGGTTGGCACACGTTTTCGTCGTGATTCTCCGGTAGAACTTTGGGGCACTCTTTGAGGTCCTTTGTGTTGGTTGAATAGATGAATCTGAGATTGTGTGATGCATATCATATAATCATACCCACGGATACTTGAGGTGACATTGGAGTATCTAGGTGACATTAGGGTTTTGGTTGATTTGTATCTTAAGGTGTTATTCTAGTACGGACTCTAGGGCTGTTTGTGACACTTATAGGAATAGCCCAACGGATTGATTGGAAATAATAACTTTGAGGTGGTTTCGTACCCTACCATAATCTCTTCGTTTGTTCTCCGCTATTAGTGACTTTGGAGTGACTCTTTGTTGCATGTTGAGGGATAGTTTTATGATCCAATTATGTTAGTATTGTTGAGAGGACTTACACTAGTGAAAGTATGAACCCTAGGCCTTATTTCCACACATTGAAATACCGTTTATGCTCACTTTTATCACTTGTTACCTTGCTGTTTTTATAATTTCAGATTACAAATACCCATATCTCCTATCCATATACCACTTGTATCACCATCTCTTCGCCTAACTAGTGCATCTATACAATTTACCATTGTATTGGGTGTGTTGGGGACACAAGAGACTCTTTGTTATTTGGTTGCATGGTTGCTTGAGAGACACCATCTTCATCCTACGCCTCCTACGGATTGATAAACCTTAGGTCATCCACTTGAGGGAAATTTGCTACTGTCCTACAAACCTCTGCACTTGGAGGCCCAACAACGTCTACAAAAAGAAGGTTGTGTAGTAGAAATCAAGCTCTTTTCTGGCGCCGTTGCCGGGGAGGTTAGCGCTTGAAGGTATATCTTTAGATCTTGCAATCGAGTCTTTTAGTTTCTTGTTTTATCACTAGTTTAGTTTATAAAAGAAAACTATAAAAAATGGAATTGAGTTTGTCTCATACGCTTCACCTTTTTAATATATTTCGTGAGTATGATGGAAAGGATAATTGTGCTCAAGTGCTAGAAGAAGAAATCTATAAAATGTTTGGCACTAAATATTTTAATGATGAGCATGATTGCAATGTTGTTAGTATGAATTCCTTGAATATCCATGATGCTAATGATATGCAAAGCCACAAGCTTGGGGAAGCTATGTTTGATAAAGATGATATTTTTTTTGACTGTGAACTGTGGGGCAAAACCCCCACAGCAGATCAAAACTTTATTGAGAATATAACAGGTACAACAAGTTGATTACAAGGAGTAACCAGGTTACATGGAACAAAAAAGAAAAGAGAAAGCCCTACCAAACTAGCTTAGGGTGGGAGGTAAGAGATCCATTTGAGTAGGTCATCCTTGTAAGCAGCTCTGATCTTGTGCTGCATGAGACTAATATCCTGCCGAAAAGCAAACCTCCATTTATTGAAACTGGCCCTCTCATTTCTGAACACTTTGGCATTTCTGACTAGCCAAATATGACAGCAAGCAATGAATACCACTTCAGAAAAGAAAGGCCTAGCAAAACCTCTCCTTGCCTGAGTAACCAGCTCAATCATAGATGTGCGAGCAGTCCAATCAATCTGCAGATAATTCCAGACCGTTACACTGAAATTGCAATTGAAAAATAAGTGGTCTCTTGTTTCCCTAGCCTGCAAAGGGCATAGTCTACAGTGGACTCCATCCTCCATGTGCCAGTGTCTCCTTTCAACTATATCCTTGGTGTTTAACCTGTCCATAATAAGCAACCAAGCAAAGACCTTGATCTTGAGAGTACAGGAGGATTTCCATATCCAACCGAGCAAAGGATTAAAGGACTCAAACTGAAAGAAGAGTAAGTAAAACATCTTGGGTTTGTAAAACTTGGAGGAGCCCTGCCAGAACCAACAATCCTTCAAGCTGGGGTCCCTTCTGTGTGAGTTCATTAAAGCCTTTATCAGATTTAACTCATCAAAGGCTTGAGCCGATAAGGGTAGGTGAAAAAATTGGTGCAGATCCTGGGTGTTGAAAATTTCTTTAATTGAGACCCAGGGGTCCTTGGCAAAAGAGAAAAGCCTTGGGGATTGTGCCTGCAAACTGGATGTCTCAGAGCCAAGGTTCCAATTATCATACCAAAAGAGAGCAGTGTCCCCTTCATTGATCTGTACCCAGGAGCAGTCCCTAAAATGCTGCATGACTTTGCAAATATCTCTCCACCAGAAGGAGCCACAGTCATTTGTTCCCTGGGGCATTCTCTCAAAATAATATGAGTCCCAAACTAGAGATACCCAAGGAATTTGTCGTTTGTTCAGGAAATTGCTGGCATGCTTGAGAAGGAGAGCCACATTCTGAACCCCCAGATTAAGAATACCAAGACCTCCTTTGCTTTTTGGCCTACATATGAGTTTCCAAGCCGCCAGAGATGGAGCTGGCTCATCTCTATGCTTTCTCCACAAGCACTGCCTTTGAATTCTTTCCAACTGCTTCAGAATACCAGCTGGGAGAGCAAGACTACCCATAAAGAAAATTGGTAAAGAGGATAGAGCCGAGTTTAGGAACTGTAGCCTTTCTCCTTGGTTAAGGAAAGAAGAACTGGTAGTCATTCTTCTCTCCATACAGTCAACCAGTGGCATGAAGTCTACCATTTTGGGTCTAGTGGTCCCCACAGGTAATCCCAGATATGTAAATGGCATTGTACCAATTTTGCAGTCAAAAGCAGTTGCTAAATCCTTCATTACAACAGAGTCAACATTGATTGGAATAATGGAAGACTTTTGATAGTTGACATCCAGACCAGTGGACTGAGAGAACACCTGCAGCATATCCTTCAGAGCCAGGAGTTGGACCCTGTCTGCAAGGAGGATGATCAAAGTATCATCAGCATACTGGATCACAGGGTAGTCTGTATCATGGCAGGGAATAGGTAAATGCAGAAGTCCCCTCCTGTACATATCATTAATCACTGTTTGTAGCAGGTCAGCAGCTATGACAAATAGCAGGGGAGATACAGGGTCACCCTGTCTAACTCCTTTCTTACAAACAAACTTCCTCCCAGGGACTCTGTTGAGCAGGACAGAAGAAGTACCAGTGGTAAGGAGCTGTTTCATCCAAAGAATCCACTTATCATTAAAGCCCTTATACCTGAGAATTTGAAAGATAGCTTCATGCTCAATGGAGTCAAATGCCTTTTCAAAATCCAATTTAAGGATTACTATTGGCCTCTTGGACTGGTGACATTGATGCAAGTACTCGAAAGTCCAACCCAGGCAGTCCTGTATTGTTCTGGTTTTGATGAAACCATATTGGTTCTTATGGATGCACTGCATGATTATTGTTTGAAGTCTATTTGCAGCCATTTTGGACAAAAATTTAAGCCCCATATTAGTGAGAGAGATGGGTCTGAAGTCTCCCACTTCCTCAGGAGAAAGTTTTTTGGGCACAAGAGTAATAAAAGAACTATTGATGTTATCTAAGACAGCCTTTCCCTCATGAAAGGCCTGGGCTAGCTCATAAAAATCCCCAGAAATAAGGTGCCAGCATTTCTTAAAAAACAGGCCATTAAATCCATCCGGACCAGGTGCCTTATCCACAAGCATATGCTTGACCACATTATCCATTTCCTCCTTTTCAAAAGGCCTAGTGAGCACCTCAAGGCCAGACACTGGTGAGATTAGCGAAGATAAGTCAAAACCCATCACAATCCCTCTAGAGGTGCCCATTCTATTCTTAAAACAGTTCCAGATAAGTCCAGCCATTTGGGAATGATCAGAGACTACAGTTCCATCAGGTAGTCTTATACTAGCTATGGAGTTTCTCCTATGCCTCTCAGTGGCCATAGCATGGAAAAACTTAGTGTTTTCTCCCCCCACCTTAAAGTATCTGATAGAGCATCGCTTCTTCCAGTACAGAAACTGTAAGTGCAGAAGCTTTTCCAAATGTGTTTTGACAATTCTTCTGAAGTTGTTCTCCTGAATAACAAGGGGCCTCCACTCCTCTAGTTCATCCAAAAGGAAAATGACATGATTGCATTTGCTAATCAATAGCCTCAATTTGGAAATATTCATTTGCCATCTCTTAAGACACATTCTCAAACACTTAAATTTGTCTGCAATTTTAGCAGTTATGTGTGTCTTCCGAGAGGGCTGCTTCCAAGAGGATTCAACACAATTCATGAAACCTTCCAGTTCAAGCCAATAGTTTTCAAACCTAAAGATGTTTGATTTTGGAATGGAAGTTTTGATGGATACTAGACAAGGCACATGATCAGATGCAGTCCTAGCCAGGGGCAGAACTTCAGTCATGGGGTAATCAGAAATCCAATCTACAGAGGTAAAGAACCAGTCTAGCTGCTCAAGAAGTGGGGTATCCTGCATATTGGACCATGTGTAGGATCTGCCTTTGATTGGAAGTTCAAGGAGTCCCAGGTGACCGATAATCTCATTAAAAATGAACATGTCATTTATGTCCCCACCCGGTAAGTTTCTGTTGTCCACAGATCGGAGGAAATTAAAATCACCAAGTAGCAACCAATGCTCATTAACAGGTATAGCAAGGTTGTATAACCAATTAACAAAGTTGTCCCTGGCTACACCCTGACAAGGACCATAAACAGCCACAAGAGTCCAAGTTTCATTATTTTTCCTGGAAGTAAACTGAACCACCACAGCAAACTGCTGCACCTCAATTATAGTGCCACTAAAAACTGCAGAATTCCAGACAACAATAATTTCACCAGAAGCCCCAATTGAGGGAGAACAGACAAAAGAGTCAAATCTTTTAGGGCAGAAAGATTTGATTGTCCGCGAGTCAAAAGAAGAACATTTCGTTTCTTGCAGACAAGCTATTGAACATTGGCTCTCCTCAATTTTCTGCCTAACAGCTCTCTGTCTAGCTTCAGAATTCAGGCCTCTCACATTCCAACAAAGAACATTCCAGTTTCTACAGCTATTACTCATTATAGCAAAAGTTAAAGGCCAGAAACCACATGGCACACAATACCACATTTTTAAAAGACGACAGTTTAGTCTGCCCTAACATCACCAAGCACCAAAGTTCCAGAAGCAGGAAACTGCCTAAAAATAGAGAAAAGGCAAAATTAAGGGCTTGCAAAACCCAATATTCCAGGGACACACTAATCATCATGTTTAGGCGAAGCTACAGCAGGTGGGTCCACCATAAGTGCATCCACAGTTAGCAGAGCAGCATCAATCTGAAGCTCACGTCCAACTTCTTGTAGTCTACTGACAGGGGTTGCAGGAGGAATTCCATCAGAAGCAGGCTCTTCATGCATCTGGGCCGTGAAAGGCTTGGCCTTGGGCTTCTTCCTCTTGGGCTGAAGTGCGAGCTCTTGGAAAGTGGGCTTGAAACCATCTCGCTGGGCCGAGCTTCTAGTGCAGCGTCGAACTGTGGTGTCCACAATTGGAGTTGGCACCAGAGTCTTCCGTGGCTTGCGAGTTTTGACCGCAGCAGAATAGGGAACCTGCACAGGCTGCACAGCAATAGGATCAGAAAAAAGCACCCTGGCAACTGGCCGAGCTGGCTCCTCTTCCCTCCATGTAAGACGTGGCAGGTTCGAATCGCTGAAAGCCAAATCCCAGCTCCTTTTAGACAGAACAACAGGTGACAAAGGTTGCATCATCACTGGCCTGGGTACAGAAAATGCTACAGGAGCTTGCAAAAGGTTCTCAAAAGACCTCCTCCAAATCATCTCCGGGGGCAAAGGAGGCCCAAAAGGAATCACAGGTAGAGCAATCTCCTTCGTGACAGTAGGATGATGATACACCACAATTGCCCAATTGTTCGCTGTATCTTCATTGACCACAGGCTGCATAATTGATTCAGATAGATCATCCTCCACCACAATGACAGGTGGATCCTGGTCAGTAGCGGAGCTTGGCTGGGCGGAGAGATCCACCACCATTGACTCTTGATCTTGAACAGGATCAGGCTCAACATTGTCCTGGCCATTCCCCCAATTGTCCTCGGCCACTTCAATGATCACAGGCTCTGGCGGCGGAGGAGGGACTGCATTCCACCCCAAGGCGGGGTAGACAGGAAGATTAAACGAGGGCAAATCCGGGAAAGGAACACCCGGAACTGGATGCGGATTGCCATTGAGGGGCATCCAATCTTCATCCTGGGGCATCTGCTCAGCAAAGTTCGCTCCCAAAATGTATAGAGGTGTAGTCCAAGAAACCCTCGCCCCACCATAGGTCGCAAAATCCATGAAGACCACATCACGTGGTACAAGGAAATCCTCTGGGAAGGAAGCGAAGACCAAAGAGCGAACCAAATAGGGGTCCTCACTGACCCAATGGTGGAATTTCCCAAAAGTATTCACCGCTGCCCTAATGCATTGAGTGTTACGAAGGTCCAACGGAATACCAAGAAACATAATAAGTCCCTGGCGAAAACCCTGAACTCCCCGAAAATTTTCACCCTCGTCATGCTTCATAAAACGCACAAAACGGTCATTACCCAGCGGCTGAGGCGGAAGTTGTAGCAGAGAAAATCTGACGGCAGCATCTCTAAGCTCAAAGAGCCCAACAGACCGGATCCAAGGCTGAGCTGACCGAACATGAACCCCATGCCCATGCAACCACTGCACTACTTCCTCTCTAGCAGCACCAATCTCATCCGGTTGAGGAATAGGCATTACCTCCGCAAGCATGAACTCCTCATGCCGGCGCACAATTGGGGTATGTGGCATCACAAAGGTTCGCGGCAGACGATCTTCTCCCCCATCGATGATGTGGTGACCAGCAGGTACATACCGCAGGGGATCCGAATGGAAGTTGGCCATCGGAGTCGGGAGCTCCGCCTCCAATGACGGCGAGTGAAGGGGCGGGGGAGGGGTTGCAGGCGGCGAAGTCGATGGTGTCTTGGGGCCAGGGCTGATGGAACTGGACGATGGTGTAAATGCGGAAGTGCAAGGGAGGTCCAAGTTTGGTAAAGGATTTGTCAGAGAGATATTCCCACAGCGCGCCTCGGAAGATGGGGCGTTAACAGGTTTGGCTTGCCACACGAGCCCCAAGATACTAGCAAATTTGTTGCAATCTTTTTTGACATGACCAGACCGAAGGCAAGAGATACACCAAAGCGTAGATGTGCACGCAGAAGCAAAATGACCCTTCTCCAGGCACTGCTGACACATAGAAATTTCATCGACCATATCAGAAATTAAATTGTCGAAATCTTCCCTTGCTTGTTGAGACGAGGGGATATCCAGCTGCTCCCCAAAGGAAACCGGCGAAGCCCGGCCCACCTCAGAGGAGGATGATGGCTCATCCAGGCCCTCCGAGTCCAGAAAAGCGGGCCCAACATGGCCCGGCACGTCCTCATTCGAAGGAACAGAATTCCCGCCCGAGATTGGTGGCGTTCGATCAGCATGGGGCCGAAGATCATGCACCGTACCAAACGAGATAGATGGTCTCGCCGACGTCCACCGGAGAGTCGCCGACAAGGTTGGACGAATAATCACCCGCTCATGAGAAGAAATTGAGTAGCCCGCCTGTTCAACATCGCGAATGCAACTTTCCGTAGCTGGATAACGATAATCCTGGCAAGCACCATATCTTTGAAAAACTGCAAATGAGAGCTTCTTGCGAATTACATGAGCCGATTTGAAAGAAGACTTAGAAGGCTTAGAGCGCAGGGCTAAAACCCCAAGAGCAACACGTCTCTTTGAGGGACTCACTAGGATCCACTCAGCATCACACTCCAAATTCCAGATCTTGAATTCACGACTCCAATTAGGACCACCGTTACTCCATAAATGAAAGTAACATTTGAATTGTTCGCAAGAAAAAGACCGAAGGCGAAGAATAATCATGGCAACAACCTTGCAAGAGACTTGAAATCCAAATACCTTGTCCTTAATCGAAAACACCATGAGATCAATGCCCGATCCACCAATAGCTGCTTCCAGAGCCGCAACCACAGAATCTTCGTTCAAACGAAAGTTGTGGCGCCCAAACGAAACCACCATGGTGAAGATGTGGGAGTCCTCCATGGGGTGTACCGAAAAGCCCGTAGATCTGAAAACCTTCTCCGCAAAAGCCAAACCCTTGGAAAAGTCCAGACCAAGGGTGGAACCCTCCATGGAACCCATTAAAGATGGGTATGAACGTGTAGATCTCGGAGCGCCGAAGAGATCCACTGGAGAAGAACTAGATTTTAGTGGCTAGTGGAGTGGATTGCCGGAAGGGGGTGGAGATCGCCGGGGTGGGGGTGGGAGCGCCATCGCTTCTGTGTGCGAGGAGAAGGGGTATAAGATGATATTTTTTGTCCCCCAAGATTTGATGAGAAAATTTATTATGATGAAAGCATGCCTCCTATTTATGATGATTATATTGATGAAAGTAGAATTGGAGAGGTCATGACTTTATTTAGTGATGAATCCACTATTTTGGAAGAGGTTCAAATTGATTATGAGAACAAAGTTGCTATCTATGATGATTATTGTGATGACTTGTATGCTATAAAGAATAATGATATCCATGAAACTTGTCATCATTATTTTAGTTTTCAATTGGATTATGCCTCACATGATAATTATTTTGTTGAGTTTGCTCCCACTATTATTCATGAGAAGAATTTTGCTTATGTGGAGAGTAATAAAATTTCTATGCTTATAGATCATGAAAATAGTGCTTTATGTGATAGTTATATTGTTGAATTCATTCATGATGCTACTGAAAATTATTATGAGGGAGGAACATATGCTTGTAGGAATTGCAATAATATCAAGTTTCCTCTCTATGTGCTTAAAATTTTGAAGTTATGCTTGTTTTACCTTCCTATGCAAGTTTATTATTGCTCCCATAAGTTGTTTGCTCACAAAGTCCCTATGCATAGGAAGTATGTTAGACTTAAATGTTCTAGTCATATTCTTCATGATGCTCTCTTTATGTTACAATTCTTATCCTTTATGTGAGCATCGAAATCATCGTGCCTAGCTAGGGGCATTAAACGATAGCGCTTGTTGGGAGGCAACCCAATTTTATTTTATTTCCTTGCTTTTTGTTCCTGTTTAGTAATAAATAATTCATCTAGCCTCTGTTTAGATGTGGTTTTATGCTTTTAATTAGTGTTTGTGCCAAGTAGAACCTTTGGGACGACTTGGGGGAAGTCTTGTTGATCATGCTGTAAAAATCAGAAACTTTAGCGCTCACGATAATTGCTCCCATTTTTATTTGGAGAGTGATATTTAGTTAATTATTTTTTCAGATGATTAATAGATAAATTCATCAGGTCCAGAAATTTATTTGACAATTTTATGAGTTCCATAAGTATACGTTTGATTCAGATTACTACAGACTGTTCTGTTTTTGACAGATTCTGTTTTTCATGTGTTGTTTACTTATTTTGATGAATCTATGGCTAGTAAAATAGTTTATAAACCATAGAGAAGTTGGAATGCAGTAGGTTTAACACCAATATAAATAAAGAATGAGTTCATTACAGTACCTTGAAGTGGTGATTTATTTTCTTATACTAACGGAGCTTACGAGTTTTCTGTTAAGTTTTGTGTTGTGAAGTTTTCATGTTTTGGGTAAATATTCGATGGACTATGGAATAAGGTGTGGCAATAGCCTAAGATTGGGTATGCCCAAGGCACCACAAGGTAATATTAAAGGATAGCCAAGATCTTAAGCTTGGGGATGCCCCGGAAGGCATCCCCTCTTTCGTCTTCGTTCATCGGTAACTTTACTTGGAGCTATATTTTTATTCACCACATGATATGTGTTTTGCTTGGAGCGTCAATTTATTTTTCTAGAATTTTATTACTGTATTTATAACAATGTTTTGCATCTTTTATTTCAATAAAAATGGCATTGATAGCTTTTACTATGCCTATGTTACAAGTATACATGTTGCTGTTTGAAAACAGAAAGTTTACCGTTGTTGCAATAATTCCCTAGAAAATTCAGAATGTGATAAAATGTTAAAACCTTTTGCATATTAATCTATGATAAATCTAATACAGTGGGAATTTTATTTCATAATTTTTGGAGCTATGGAAGTATGGATGTTGCAGCATTCTTTACAGACTATCCTGTTTAGGCAGATTGCTGTTATGTTTGCATTGTTTGCATATGTTCGCTTCTTTAATGATTCTATTTGACGATAGGACTATTAAATATGCAGAGGCATTTAGTATGAAATGTTGAATAATAATTTTAGTGACTTTCTACAGTAGAGTATGATAAGGTTTTTGCAATGGTTTATACCTACTTATCTCACGAGTCCTTGTTGAGTTTTGTGTGGATGAAGCTTTTGAGATTTAGGGAGACCGTGATATGAGAGGAATTAAGGAGACACAAAAGCTCAAGCTTGGGGATGCCCAAGGCATCCCAAGATAATATTTCAATAAGTCTCAAGCATCTAAGCTTGGGGATGCCCCGGTTGGCATCCCACCTTTCTTCTTCAACAATTATCGGTTAGTATCGGTTGATCCTAAGTTTTTGCTTCTTCACATGATGTTTGATATTCTTAGATGTCATTTTATTTTGCTTTGCTTGCTGTTTGAATAAAGTACCAAGATCTGAAATTATTAAATGTTAGAGAGTCTTCACATAGTTGCATAATTATTCGACTACTCATTGATCTTCACTTATATCTTTCGGAGTAGTTTGTCGTTTGCTATAGTGTTTCATTTATATCCTTTTAGAGCACGGTGGTGGTTTTATTATATAGAAATAGATGAAATCTCATGCTTCACTTAGATTATTTTTAGAGTCTTAAATAGCATGGTAATTTGCTTAAAATCCTAATATGCTAGGTATTCAAGAATAATAAAATTCTCTTATGAGTGTGTTGAATACTAAGAGAAGTTTGATGCTTGATGATTGTTTTGAGATATGGAGATGGTGATATTAGAGTCATGCTAGTTGAGTGGTTATGAATTTGAGAAATACTAGTGTTGAGTTTGTGATTCCCGTAGCATGCACGTATGGTGAACCGTTATGTGATGAAGTCGGAGCATGATTTATTTATTGATTTCCTTCCTTATGAGTGGCGGTCGGGGACGAGCGATGGTCTTTTCCTACCAATCTATCCCCCTAGGAGCATGCGCGTAGTACTTTGTTTTGATAACTAATAGATTTTTGCAATAAGTATGTGAGTTCTTTATGACTAATGTTGAGTCCATGGATTATACACACTCTCACCCTTCCACCATTGCTAGCTTCTCTAGTACCGCGCAACTTTTGCCGGTACCATAAACCCACCATATATCTTCCTCAAAACAGCCACCATACCTACCTATTATGGCATTTCCATAGCCATTCCGAGATATATTGCCATGCAACTTTCCACCGTTCCATTTATTATGACACACTCCATCATTGTCATATTGCTTAGCATGATCATGTAGTTGACATTGTATTTGTGGTAAAGCCACCGTTCATAATTCTTTCATACTTGTCACTCTTGATTCATTGCATATCCCGGTACACCGCCGGAGGCATTCATATAGAGTCATCTTTGTTCTAGTATCGAGTTGTATCATCGAGTTGTAAATAAATATAAGTGTGATGATCATCATTCAATAGAGCATTGTCCCAAAAAAACAGCCAAATAAAAAAAAGAAAGGCCAAATAAAAAAAGGAAGGCCAAATAAAAAAATAAAAGGGAAAATGCTACTATCCTTCTTCCACACTTGTGCTTCAAAGTAGCACCATGATCTTCATGATAGAGAGTCTCCTATGTTGTCACTTTCATATACTAGTGGGAATCTTTCATTATAGAACTTGGCTTGTATATTCCAATGATGGGCTTCCTCAAAGTGCCCTATGTCTTCGTGAGCAAGCGAGTTGGATGCACACCCACTAGTTTCTTTTGTTGAGCTTTCATATACTTATAGCTCTAGTGCATCTGTTGCATGGCAATCCCTACTCACTCACATTGATATCTATTGATGGGAATCTCCATAGCCCGTTGATACGCCTAGTTGATGTGAGACTATCTTCTCCTTTTTGTCTTCTCCACAACCACCATTCTATTCCACCTATAGTGCTATGTCCATGGCTCACACTCATGTATTGCGTGAAGATTGAAAAAGTTTGAGAACATCAAAAGTATGAAACAATTGCTTGGCTTGTCATCGGGGTTGTGCATGATTTAAATACTTTGTGTGGTGAAGATAGAGCATAGCCAGACTATATGATTTTGTAGGGATAACTTTCTTTGGCCATGTTATTTTGAGAAGACATGATTGCTTAGTTAGTATGCTTGAAGTATTATTATTTTTATGTCAAAATGAACTTTTGTCTTGAATCTTTCGGATCTGAATATTAATATCACAAGTAGGAAGAATTACATTGAAATTATGCCAACTAGCATTCCACATAAAAAATTATCTTTTTTATCATTTACCTACTCGAGGACGAGCAGGAATTAAGCTTGGGGATGCTTGATACGTCTCCAACATATCTATAATTTTTGATTGCTCCATGCTATATTATCTACTGTTTTGGGCAATATTGGGCTTTATTATCCACTTTTATATTACTTTTGGGACTAACCTATTAACCGGAGGCCCAGCCCAGATTTGTTGATTTATGCCTATTTCAGTGTTTCGAAGAAAAGGAATATCAAACGGAGTCGAAACGGAACGAAATCAACTGGAGAAGTTATTTTTGGAACGAAAGCCACCGGATAGACTTGGACTCCACGTTAGGAGATACGGGAGGTGCTCACGAGGGTGGGGGGCGCCCCCCTAGGGCGCGCCCCCTGCCTCGTGGGGCCCCCGTAGCTCCTCCGACGTATCTCCTGCACCCATATATACCTACGTAACCTAAAACTTCCAGAACGGAGATTAGATCGGGAGTTCCGCCGTCAGAAGCCTCCGTAGCCACCAAAAACCAATCTAGACCCGTTCCGGCACCCTTCCGGAGGGGGAAATCCTTCTCCGGTGTCCATCTTCATCATCCCGGTGCTCTCCATGACGAGGAGGGAGTAGTTCTCCCTTGGGGCTGAGGGTATGTACCAGTAGCTATGTGTTTGATCTCTCTCTCTCTCTCGTGTTCTTGAGATGATACGATCTTGATGTATCGCGAGCTTCGCTATTATAGTTGGATCTTATGTTTCTCCTCCCCCTCTTCTCTCTTGTAATGAATTGAGTTTCCCCTTTGAAGTAATCTTATCGGATTGAGTCTTTAAAGATTTGACAACACTTGATGTATGTCTTGCCGTGGATATCTGTGGTGACAATGGGATATCACGTGATTCACTTGATGTACGTTTTGGTGACCAACTTGCGGGTTCCGCCCATGAACCTATGCATAGGGGTTGGCACACGTTTTCGTCGGGATTCTCCGGTAGAACTTTGGGGCACTCTTTGAGGTCCTTTGTGTTGGTTGAATAGATGAATCTGAGATTGTGTGATGCATATCGTATAATCATACCCACGGATACTTGAGGTGACATTGGAGTATCTAGGTGACATTAGGGTTTTGGTTGATTTGTATCTTAAGGTGTTATTCTAGTACGGACTCTAGGGCTGTTTGTGACACTTATAGGAATAGCCCAACAGATTGATTGGAAAGAATAACTTTGAGGTGGTTTCGTACCCTACCATAATCTCTTCGTTCGTTCTCCGCTATTAGTGACTTTGGAGTGACTCTTTGTTGCATGTTGAGGGATGGTTTTATGATCCAATTATGTTAGTATTGTTGAGAGGACTTACACTAGTGAAAGTATGAACCCTAGGCCTTATTTCCACACATTGCAATACCGTTTATGCTCACTTTTATCACTTGTTACCTTGCTGTTTTTATAATTTCAGATTACAAATACCCATATCTCCTATCCATATACCACTTGTACCACCATCTCTTCGCCGAACTAGTGCATCTATACAATTTACCATTGTATTGGGTGTGTTGGGGACAAAAGAGACTCTTTGTTATTTGGTTGCATGGTTGCTTGAGAGAGACCATCTTCATCCTACGCCTCCTACGGATTGATAAACCTTAGGTCATCCACTTGAGGGAAATTTTCTACTGTCCTACAAATCTCTGCACTTGGAGGCCCAACAACGTCTACAAAAAGAAGGTTGTGTAGTAGACATCACCGATCGATGCTACCTCTGGATGAACAGTGAGCGTTGCTGGGGCGGGGTTGGATGAACAGTTCCCGATGGGGGTGGATGAACAGGACACCATGGTGTTGCCTCTGGATGAACAGGACCCCGATCAATCGAGCCGGTTGGGGCTGGATGAACAGGACCCCGTGGAGGGCTGGATGAACAGGACGACCCCGTGGAGGGCTGGATGAACAGTAGACGGTGGAGGGCTGGATGAACAGTAGCCCGTGGAGGGGTGGTTGAACAAGAGCCCATGTGGAGAGGGCTGGTTGAACAGTAACCGGTGGAGTAGCGCGCGGTGGAGGCTAGATGAACAGGAGCCCGTGGATGAACAGTCGCAGGGGCAGGCTGGAGGAGGTCGACGGTGGATGAACAGTAGCCCTTGGAGGCTGGAGGGGGTCGACGGTGGAGATTAACAGTATCCCGTGGAGTCCCGTTTTGCGGTACGCCACACCCCTCCCGATGAACAGGACCCCCGTTTCGACCGTAGCGCTCCAACACAAGTCTGTTTCCTCCGTTTTGCGGTACGCCACACCCCTCCTGATGAACAGGACCCCCGTTTCGACCGTAGGAGGTCCGTTTTCTTTGTTTTGCGCTACGCCAGACCCCTCCCGATGAACAGGATCCCGTTTCGACCGTGGCCGGTCGAACACAAGGCCGTTTCCTCCGTTCTGCGGTATGCCAGGCCGCGTTTCCATCGGCTGTTCCGTCCAAGCCCTCCCGATGAACACGACGACGCATTCCGTTCTGACCCAGCCGGTTGGCTCCCCATGAACACGACGACGACGCTGTTTTTCCGTTCCGACCCAACCATGTACACGAGCCCTGGCCGTACGTATGCGCGAGTAGGCGTTCGAGACCCTGCATGTATGTACGTACGTGGTCGTATTTTCTTTCTTGCACACTGGCCGTTGTACGTACGTGTACATGCTACGTGCGCGCCTCCACTACGACACGTGCACGCCTCTACATGGACCAGTATGTACGTACACGTTCGCGACCAGAATGACAACGTTACGTACGCTTCGACCAGGTGGGTCCCGATTGTCACGCACTTCCTTGCGTGCGAAGATGTAGCTGGTGGGTCCCAGCAGTTACGGGGGTGAATAGTTTTTTTGCCTGGATGCACTTCCTTGCGTGCGAAGATGTCGCTGGTAGGTCCCAGCAGTCAGGGGGAAACATTTTTTTCGCAAAATACGGTTGCCCGTCCGGTGGGTCCCTGCTGTCAGGTGGAGGAATCATTATTTTCCGTGTAAGAAGGAGGCACTTCCTTGCTACGGCCATGGACCCAGCTGTCAGCCTCTCCATGTACAGTCCACGTCCGATGGAAGCCGTTCCTTGACCATGTTGACCATGCCACGCCGAGAGCACCAGGGCGGTGGACGACGGCGAGGCCTAGGAAGGGGACGGCGAGGAGCCGGGGAAGACGCGGCAGTGGATGCCCACGCGTAGAGGAGTATGAGGGTTCACTGGTTCGCTGCGGTGTGAGGCTGCCGTCACCATAGAATAACAGGGGGTGTGGGTGCGTAGAGGGATGGCCTGGCCAGCGGTGAGAGTAGTAGGGGGCGGTGAGGCCTCCGCCGCATCGCAGCTAGCCACAGGAGGCAGGAGCACGAGGCACGACTGACGCTGGTTTGGGCGGCTGGAGCAAGAAGACCAGAGGTTGAAGAAGCACTACGGCCGTTGGATGGACATCGTATGGTCACTGGAGCTAGAATCATGCATATTGACTAAGTTGACAAAGCCCTCCGTCCCCGTCAACTTAGTAGTCCCACAAGTCAGCCTGCCACTATACTGGGTCCTAGCTAGCAGGGGGATTATTCAATTTTTTGTGCGTAATAAGGAGGCACTTCCTTGCATGCGAAGATGTAGATGGTGGGTCCCAGCAGTCAGGGGGGAGCATTTTTTTCGCGAAATATGGTGGCCCGTCCAGTGGGTCCCTGCTGTTAGGTGGAGGAATAATTATTTTGCGCGTAATAAGGAGGCACTTCCTTGCGGCCGCCATGGACCCAGCTGTCAGCCTCTCCACATACAATACTCTTCCGATGGAAGGCGTTCCTTAACCACGTTGACCACGCCGCGTCGAGAACACCAGGGCGGTGGACGACGGTGAGGCCTAGGAAGGGGACGACGCGGAGCCGGGGAAGACGCGACAGTGGATGCCCACACGTAGAGGAGTATGAAGGTTCACTGGTTCGCTGCGGTGTGAGGCTGCCGTCGCCGCAGAATAACAGGGGGTGTGGGTGAGTAGAGGGATGTCCTGGCCAGCGGTGGGAGTAGTAGGGGCGGTGAGGCCTCCGCGGCATCGCAGCCGGCCACGGGAGGCAGAAGCACGAGGCACGACCGGCGCTGGTTTGGGCGGCTGGAGCAAGAAGACCAGAGGTTGAAGAAGCACTACGGCCGTTGGATGGACACCGTACGGTCACTGGAGCTAGAATCGTGCATATTGACTAAGTTGAAAATCCCTCCGTCCCCGTCAACTTAGTAGGCCCACAAGTCTGCCTGCCACTATACTGGGTCCCAGCTAGCAGGGGGAGTATTCATTTTTTTTGTACGTAATAAGGAGGCACTTCCTTGCGTGCGAAGATGTAGCTGGTGGGTCCAAGCAGTCAGGGGGAATGTTTTTTTTCACGAAATACGGTGGCTCGTCCGGTGGGTCCCTGCTGTCAGGTGGAGGAATAATTATTTTGCGCGTAATAAGGAGGCATTTCTTTGCGGCCGCCATGGACCCAGCTGTCAGCCTCTCCACGTACAGTACTCTTCCGATGGAAGTCGTTCCTTGACCACGTTGACCACACCGCGCCCAGAGCACCATGGTGGTGGACGACGGCGAGGCCTAGGAAGGTGACGACGCGGAGCCGGGGAAGACGCGGCAGTGGATGCCCACGCGTAGAGGAGTATGAGGGTTCACGGGTTCACTGTGGTGTGGGGCTGCCGTCGCCGCAGAATAACAGGGGGTGTGGGTGAGTAGAGGGATGGCCTGGCCAGCGGTGGGAGTAGTAGGGGGCGGTGAGACCTCCACGGCATCGCAGCCGGCCACGGGAGGCAGGAGCACGAGGCACGACCGACGCTGGTTTGGGCGTCTGGAACAAGAAGACCAGAGGTTGAAGAAGCACTACGGCTGTTGGATGGACATCGTACGGTCACTGGAGGTAGAATCGTGCATATTGACTAAGTTGACAAAGCCCTCCGTCCCCGTCAACTTAGTAGGCCCACAAGTCTGCCTGCCACTATACTGGGTCCCAGCTAGCAGGGGGAGTATTCATTTTTTTGTGCGTAATAAGGAGGCACTTCCTTGCGTGCAAAGATGTAGCTGGTGGGTCCTAGCAGTCAGGGGGGAACGTTTTTTTCACGAAATACGGTGGCCCGTCCGGTGGGTCCCTGCTGTCAGGTGGAGGAATAATTATTTTGCGCGTAATAAGGAGGCATTTCCTTGCATGCGGCCGTGGACCCAGCTGTCAGCCTCTCCATGTACAGTCCACTTCAGATGCATGTCGGTCGTTGATCACGTTGACCAGGCTGCGCCGAGTGCACCAGGGCAGTGGATGACGGCGAGGCCTAGGAAGGGAACGGAGCCAGGGAAGACTCAGCAGTTGTTTCCCACGCGGGGGGCAGTACGACTGTACGAGGGTTTACTGGTTCGTCTGCCGTCGCCGGAGAATAACAACAGGTGTGGGTGAGTAGAGGGATGGCTAGGCCAGCGATGGGAGTACGGTGGGGCGGTGAGGCATGCGCGGCAGCACAGCCGGCCGCGGGGAGGAGGGAGCAGGCAGTCCCGCCGGCGCTTGTTTGAGCGGTTGGAGCAGGAAGAGCAAAGATTGAAGAAGCACGATGGCTGTTGGATGGACATCCAACAGTCACTGCTTGTGTGTCAACCTTTTTTTTGGAAAGGCTCAAATCTGTGGAAAATAGCATACATCCCATCTGCCATTATTTCTAATAATTTACGGCCCATTTGCTAATTCTTAAGGTTTTTTTGGAGCCCATATTCTTTTTGTTAGCATTATAGCCCATATTGTGGCCATGGTTAAAAAATTATACGAAATTTTGAATATTTTGGTGCAGTCTGAACTGTTTTTAATCCTGAAATTTCGAGTCACATTCAAACTTATTTTAAAAATAAATGTATATCAATATAAAATCCAACAAATTGTCCACGCATAAAAATCAATGCAATTTAAAATCTCAGAATAAAAAAAGGAATTTGAAACTAATTGCCGGTTTGATGTGTTTTAAAAATGTACATCCCATTTCTCATTACTGATAGGCCATTTTCTCGACCAGCCGAATGAAGCTATCCTCATCTTAAAAGATCTGCAGCCCAACAGGCCTGACAAAGTGACTTACTTGGCAAATCACAAAAAAAACTGGGCTAGCCATTTTCAGAAACAAAAAAACTACTCGTTTGGTCTGTGGTAAACATAAAAGAGAAGGTTGTCTAGACAGGCTAGAGTGCCCCGCACAGCCTAGTTGACACCTTACTTCTGTCTCAAAAACAAATTAGATAAATGCCACTCCAATTATGGCGATTCATAAAAATGCCACTGCAATTTCCAAACTTTGAAAAATGCCACTGCAATTTTTGCAAACTTTGGAAAACGCCACTGCAATTTGCAAACTTTTAAAAACGCCACTCCAGACTTCGAAAAATGCCACTAGAAATGGCATGAAATGGCATTTTTAAAAGTTTGGAAATTGCAGTGGCATTTCTCGGGAACACCAGATTTGGAGTGGCATTTATCAAATTAACCCAAAACAAAAATAACTGGGCGAGCTGCTGGGTCCCTGGTGTCAGCCGCTCGTCGTGCAATTCTTTCATTTGTTGACTACGTTGACAATGGCATGGGACCCAGATGTCAGAAATCCATTAGGAGGAGCCATTTTTTATTGGCTTGAAATAAGGAGGCACTTGCTTGCGTACTGCCATGACCATGGCGGGTCCCTGCTATCATCCTCTCCACGTACAGTCATCTCCTCACTGTGTACGCGTCAACTTGGTAGGCCCACAAGTCAGTCTCTAAACCCATGGAGGACAAATACAACCCATTTATATAAAAAAAATAACAGCCCATTCCATACTTTCAAACGGAAAGTTCAACATTCCGAGCAAAGTAACATGTCTGATCCACATATAGAGTACTGAACTTCCATGTTGACAACCACCATAGCCAAGTTAACTATCTACTCACACTAATACTCTAGTAGCGTACAAGTACTAACTTACTCTCAGCTAACTAGACAATGTCGGCCGCCATCTGCGGTACACGCTAAACGCTGGCACCGGCGTCCTCCGCCTCGCCTCAGACTTGCCAGAGGTGTGATAGGGAGCGTTGCTCGCGCGCGTTGGCCCTTTCCATGCCGGCGTGGTCCACCGAAGCTTCGGCTTCTAAGCGGGAAACCCACTTGACGAGCTGGTAGTAAAAATCGGCTTCGCGAACGCGTGCGTGCCTGACAGCCTCCAAGGCTATTTGTCGGGCGCGGGCCTCCACGTAGTTGGCCCAGTTGCGGGCGCTCTGCTCGCGACTCAGAGCGTCGGTGCGTTGCTGCTCCATGTCCCGCTGGCGGCGCAAATCGGCAATACGCTGCTCCTCCGCCAGGCGGTCGCGCTCCAACAACTCCTCATAGTCCGCATTGCCATCTAAAGACCGATAGAATGCCTCCTCCCTCTGTCTGCCTTCCGGTGAAAAACCGAACACTAGTTCCGGCGGTGACATGGTGGACGTGGCGAGAGTGAGGATAAGTGGCGAGCGATGTCGGGCCAGTGGGGGCTTATGAGGATAGGGCGATTTGGGTGATGGTGCCACCGGAGAAGTCCGGGAAACAGTAATTATAGGCGGAAGGTAGGCGAACTAGCGTGTCGCGGGAAACGCGACGGTCATTGCGGTCATCAGAATTCAATGCATAAGCAGGCATGGCTTAGCATGCCAGCTTGCCGTGGAAAACTAGAAAAACTGAAATTATGACTGTGTCGTCCCGTCCTGTCAGTGGTGCCTCTCGTCCGTGCTGGGTCGCACATCGGCATGATGGTCAAACGAGTGCACTCGAATCATCCAGATGAGGTACTCCCTCATTGTCAAAAATGATTCCACCACTCATCATCTACCTTGGTTGGTTAGATTTTTGAATTAAGCCCTGCAAACCAGAAAGGAGGTAGTACGTGCATGATCCGCTATTTATTCGTGTAGGATCGAGTAGGTCGTTTTTTGAATTGAGCCCTGCAAACTAGAAAGGAGGTAGTACGTGCGTGATCCACTATTTATCCGTGTAAGATCGAGTAGGTTAGATGGTGTACGTGTAGGATCGAGTAGGTCGGATGGTGTACGTGTACGATCGCATTAGCTGATGAATGTTCGCTGGGAGATAAGGCATTTGCAAACGTTTTTGCTGGCAGTTTCTTCAGATTCGCATGGCATTTTCTTCAGACCAGCTTGTCAGTTTCTTCAGAGGTAGGCATTTTTATTCAAAAAACTACCACTTCGGATCTTGCGTCGGAACTAAAACTGCCAGGAGCGCATTAGTAGGCTAGCTAGTGATCAACCAGTAACTTGTAAACACTGAGCGAACAGAAATATGGAACTGTTAGTAACTTGTAAACACTGAGAACACAGAAATAAGGATCATGCTATGCACAGCAGTAAGAGCCGATCCATTCAAAATGTTCACACGAGACTCACATGCCTGGTATTGTAATATGTTCACATTAGTAGCCCAAATTCAAAACCAACTAGTACGATTCCCATACATAAGATCAACATGTTAATGCATCTCAATGATTCACAGATCATATATAAATATGTAGCTCCAAAAGCAAAGATCTAGAAAAAACATCTGTTCTTCCTACTAACATGGATGCTTCTCTTGGCCAACATTCCGTACAGACTGAAAGACAAATTTGTTTGTGAAGTCTACAATTCCTCTTGCAAATGTAAGTGGTTTCACCAACAACTGGAACCATGAGAATGAACCACACATGATGGAGGAACATCCACTGCAATATGATTTGGTCTTCTCTCGATCACACGGCGAGACTATTTTCGGAATACAAACTTTAACTTAGACAAAACTATGCCCATTGTATAATAACACCAAAGCAATGAAGCACCTAGTGTTGGCCAACAAATAGTACAATACTACTTTTCTGCAGTCCATGAAGTGACTATCCAATCTTTCTGTGTCTATTTTTAAATGGCACTACATGTAGTGACTATACTATTCTCTTGTGCAGTTCAACCAAAATTGCGGTCACTTTGTGTGTTTGCCAAATAGCAACGGGCAGACATATCTGTCTGCACAAATATCAAGCAGCTAGTAAACATATACCCCACCTTGTATTTTTGGTTTAAACATGTCTCTTCCGCTTAGCATCTATCATGTTTTGCACTTGACAATTTGATATAGTCATGTTTTTCCCTGGACAATTTCATACTGAATTGATTTGCTGGTCCAGAGTAGAAATATAGTGCCTATTCTTCATCAGACCAAGGATATCCATGTTTGCAGTGATGGAAGAGGTGAAATCGATACAACCGAAATTGAGCATCCAATCATTGAATCCTGTCCTGCACCTCCAATGTAGGTCCACCCTGCCAATAAATTCACATGCAAACCACTAGTATTACTATCTAATGACAGTACAAAAAGAGTAGCAAGATAGTAGCAAACCATGTACCTTCGTAATGAACAGCTCATAGTGCCACCAATTGGATATAAAGGTTTGGAAGAAAACATGCTCCTAATGTTGAACCAGTTGGACTTTTTGTGCAGTTCCACTAAAATCGAGCATCCTTGTTTGCATAGATATTAAAAGTGTGATTACTATAAAAGTGGCACTAGTTGAAGCATAGACTCACAAATATAAGCATTCCAATTTCTTAATGGGAAAATGTAGCAAGACTGTTTCTAACCACATGTTTGAAGGAATAAATAAGGCAACAAGGGCTGATGTCAGAAAGACATATATAGTTATTTCTAAAAGAATGATCGATTCCTGACCTTTCCTCTTCTTTTAAGCATATTTTGTGCAGTTCAACTAAAATAGAATGCCATCACCGGCTTGACAATTCAGTGACACTGTACAAAAGGAAATGACTTAACATTACATCATGATGTCAGGTATGTAGTCGACAGGCATTAGAGACAAACATACAGACCTCCTCCGATAACATACTGAACATTAATTTTAACAAAGGTGTGACTAGCTTTACCGGGATAATTTGAGTGAACTCTACACCCTCTGTTCCTTAATATAAGACGTTTTCGCAGTTCAATTTAAAGTACCCAAACGTCAAGTATTTAGAAAAATAGGTAGTAGTTTTCTTGAGAACATATCTGGGAAAGCTTTCCACACTTTATATATGTCCATACGCTAATGCAACACCATTTGAATAGTACAAATATACACTAATCCAGTGGCTAGTGCAACAGTAGAGTAGTTATTTTATTACAGGGTACAGTATGATGGTTTTACTGAATAGATTTCCGTAAGCTCTAGCACAGGAAGATTTCTATAATAATTAACAATACAAAATGTAAAGGTAACAAGTTTCAGCATTGGTATACTAGCTATGCAAGAGCATTAAACCAAATACAAAAGTCTGAAGGTAACTAGCATTATTAACTAATGACAGTATTAAAAAATTGCAAACCATGTACCTTCAAGGTAAATATCATTTCGAACTCGAGTGGACATGAAAAATTGCTATCCCAATCTTGATAATCAATCAAACATAAAAACATGATCGAACGAATCAATACAATAGCCAAAGGAGGAGGTGCGCACTCTTGACCTTTCCTCTTGTCTTCATAATTTTTTGTGCAGTTTAACCAAAATAAAATGACATTAGCGCCTTGGCATTTAGGTGACACTGTACAAAAAAATTGAATTATCCCATGAAAGTGAGGTGTGTAATCTATAAGCATTAACAATGCAAAAATCTGAAGGTAGTAACAAGTTTCATCGTTGGTATACTGGTTGTGCAACAACATTAGAATGCCTTAGCTGAAAAATCTTTAATACATCCACAATCAATAGCTAACCCTGAAATAATCCAGAGACATTAAATGGCATTGCTTAAATTTATCGGTGGCATTAGACTGAGTGCGGCATTAGTTAAATGTGGCATCACTTTAGAAGTAGCATTGGTTGACTTTACCGCTGGCGTTATACTAATAGCAAAAAAGTGGCAATAAGAGCATGGGAGACCCATTCGGACTGTGGGCGCACCAGTACGATGTACCTCCACGGACGCATAGAGTGGTGAGGGAGGTATGGTTGCCCAGAACAACAAATATCTAGGCAGCATATGCGGATTACGTCCCATTTTTGTTCTCTTTAGCCACCTTTTTCCTATGTGAGGACAACAAACCGATCGACCTGGTCATTCTCTATTGCATTGTCATGCCTTTCTACCCTTCTTCAACCAAGAGACACGAGACTCGTTCCTTAGCTACTGATTTTCCCCTTTTCAACCTAGATGCGGGTTCGATGCCTACTCTCTTGGACAGTACAGTCTCCCTTCCTTTTCTTATTCAACCCAGACATGGATTAGTCTACATGAAGTAGGGTTTCCTTTAATAGTGCAAATTAAGGTTTTCGTCTACGTGACCAGCAGAGTAGAGGATAGGAAATTGGGAAGATGGTGGAGTGGAAAAAGATCCACATGCAGCAACGTGGCAGATGGGGCAATAGAACAAGGGTATGGTTCGAAAAGAGGTAGCATACTTGAGGGACAGCGGGAAGTGGCTTCGCTCGTGGTCACCGTCCTCCGCACGCACTAGGCAGCGAGCTTGGGGATGGAGGCCATCCAGGGCGGGTGCTGGGCTTGAGAGGACGGCCTTGTCGTTAGTGCATGACCTCGCTCGCCGACGACGAGTGCGTCAACGCTTCACGTCCTTTTCTTCCCCGGCGGATCTGTGACCACCGGTGAGGAGGGAGAGAGAGTCCGTCTTTTTAGATCTGGAGAGAGGGTGATAGTGTGAGAAGTAAGTGGGCATCCCTTAGCAAGAAAGCTCTGAAGCTCCAGCCTATATATCTTTTTTATACTACTAGTACTAGAGGTGGAGTAGTGGTAGAGTAGTTTATATTTTCTCTACAAACAGTACCTGTTAGTTGTGCTTCAAAACTGAACGGCACGTCATTAAAAAAATAAAGATTGATAACTAATGCGGCACCTCGGGCCAACGCGGCCAGATCGCATTTTGCACGAGAAATTACACACCATGTTTCGTTGACATGTGGTCCCGTTCCAACATGTCAGTGAGACGACGATGAGTCCTTTTGTACAATTTCCGAAAGGACGTGTAGGACGGGGCGCCTCTTCGTGTACCATGGCAAATTGGCAACCGTCCACCGATTCTTCGCCTTTCCCTCTCGATTTGGAACTGTTGTCGCACACTCTTCCTCCCTCCTCCATTTGCCTTCACCCTTCCTTTTGCCATTGTTCGATCGTCTTCTCCATGGAGGGAACAAGCCAGAAACGACCCCGTTATTCTTGCCCTGATCTGAAAGATGACGTGGTGGGGGAACTCATTGATCAGTGCGACGTCATCACCTCGGCTAGCATGGAAGGTTCGTTCAAGCCCATTCTCGACTCAACTAATAACATCATTACAAGGAACCCAAGGGTCCAGGAGTGGTTTGATCTCCCCTACATTATTCTCTATAAGCCTGTTCGCATGGGCGCGGACAATGGACGCCTCGCCTTGTGCAAGTTGATGCCGCTTGATAATGATACATGTGATGTCAAGATGCCATCGCTTCAGGGTAAGGCCTGGGCTGGCGCAAATGGAGATTGGGTTGTTTATATTGGGTACAATTGCGAGTGGGAACTTGTGAATATGTACACTCGTCAGCGGATTCCACTTCCAAAAATCTCCGAGTGCCCTGAGGTTGAGCACACAAATGATCTACGTACGTTCAAATACGATCATGGTGACTGTGGTCTACGGAAGATAGCAATTTGTCGAGTTCCCAACCACTCTTGGAATTACAAGAACTATCAAGTTGTTGCTATCTTCGACAAGCTTGTTGCCGTCCTTCGTGGTTCGACTGGATGGATATTGCTCAAAAATCAGTTTCTGTACATGGATGAGTACTGTGATGCAATTCAATACGAGGGTCTTGTGTTTGCTGCCACCACTCATGGCACTATTTTTGCATGGGATCCTCGTAGTTTCAGTATGTTTTTCTTCCACCATAATTATAATTGTTTCATCCACATGCATGCGGGTAAGCAAGTTTCCGTTACTAATTAACCTTCTTCTTGTGTTTCCAAGGTTGTGTGAACATTCCACCACCTATACTTGAAAAAATTTATAACCAAGGGGGAGATGACGATGGTGATGATCATGAGCATGAGGACGAGCAGAACTTATATACTCAGTGGCGCCTGGCAACTAATTCTGATGGATCACCTCTTCTTGTCTGTGCACTGTGATTATTACTACCGAGGTAGAAGGTGTTCTCTCCCATGGTTGCCCTCTCCGGACCTATTCCAACACCCGTTGCAGGGTATTCAGGATGGACACTAGTGTGCTAGCACCAACACCTTCTCCCTGGTACAGTAGTGATAATCTTGGAGAAAACTCGCTCTTCCTTGGGCAAAACTATCCAATGATGGTGAAAGGCGATCCATCTGCTGTTGACACAACGTTACTACCATTTATGAGAAGCAACTGTATCTATACCTCAGACATTGTGGTGGTTCCCTACCCTGGTCCTGATATATGCCGCTTCAGCCTGGATGATCAGTCCTGTGTTGCTCTCGATATTGAGAATAGCTGGCCCTTCCCAGAGCACCTATGGTTCAAAGCAAGCGTTTCCAATGCCGAGGATTGGTTGAGTTGAAGTTCATTTCATTGCTTGTTATTTGTTGTGTGATGAAAACTTCAGTATTTACTAGAATGTTTTGTTGGAAATAATCTATAATCCAACATGTATCCTCGTTGTTGTTGTGTGTTGATGACTTGTTGTATGTAATGAATGGTACACCTGCAAATGCATGTCATAGACTCAATTTATGAATGGTTTTCGAGTCACTTCTTGGAGTGTGAGTACCGTAGTAGTATATCCAGCATTCGGTTAGTATATGAAGTTGCCACATCACATAGAGCCAACCTAATATTGGAGTATGCTAGCCCTCCACCGGCGCGCCGCTCCAAATGGCGGAGGAAGTGAGAGGTCGCGTCACCTTGTGTCTAGATCTGAGATGCCACATGTACCAGATGAATGACACCAAGTTCGACCACTGTGATGCTAGGTGCGAGCCGAGGAACACTATTGGAGAGACCCCCCTCATAATTTTCCTACATTGGTTGTTTGATTCATAGGATAGAATGCTATAGGATTTTTTTCCTATGTAATCATGTTTTAATTGGCAATCTAGCATCCACTCCAACTTTTGTTTCACTTCCTTTGTTCCTATGAAGAGAGTACTTGCTCTAAATGATGTGCCACTGCAAGAGCCGCCTATATTAATTAACCATGCTCTAAAAAGGTGGACCAGCTTTGGCTATAGTAGTACTGTACTAGGTTAGTAGGTGACCTTGCGCTTGGCTCTTCTCCTCTTCCGGAAGTTGAACAATAATGATGGTACTACAGTAGTACTTCTGGCAATTTGACACCAAATGAACTGCTGCACCTCCACGACTTGTAAGCAAAAGTTTCTCCTCGTGCTGCGAGCCACCGCGCACGCGTTCGCGAGGGAGAAGGCATAGTAAGCAAGCTTCTCGTCGTTCTATGAGTTGACGGGACACATCAAAGTTATTTATTAGTACTCTCTTCAAAAAGGGCCGACCATGTCCATGGCTACCATCCCGTGCTTTGTCATTGAGTACATGCACTATTCACGTGCCATCGAGGAGAAAAAAATATTGCGTAGTAGTACTAGGTGCCAGCGAAGTGCATGACTCACTTACGCACTGCATATCTCCATTTTCTTGCATGACACGCCACCTTGATGCTAGATGTCCCACGTGTCATGGAGGCATATAGCATGATTTTGTAAAATGGAGGCATATAGATGTCCCGCGTGTCGGCAAAAGGATGAACAAAGCTCATGTCTTAGACGAAAGAGTGGACAAACATAGATTCCCGATGACCGAGAAGGAGCAACAAACCTCGGGGTGGAGCGTCTGCACTCATAATATTTTATATTATTCAGCGATATAAAATCAACCAAATCTCTACACGTTCCTATACCATTCTATAGTATGAGAATAACTTTGAATGTAAGCCAATGATTCATTCTATCCAATGGTCATAGTTGGAAAATCCAAACAAAACCAAGCATTGGATCAACTCTTTTTCGAGATCAACTCTTTTAGCACTTAGATTGCTGCCGCCTGCCCACCTAGCCCACCTATATATCCGCTCACGTGTGATAACCACGGGAGCTATCCACTCAGATTGTATGTTAAAAAAATAAAGGTCGATAACTCAGGCGGCACCTCGGGCCACGCGGCCAGATCGCATTTTGCACGAGAAATTACACACTATGTTTCGCTGACAGGTGGTCCCCGTTCCAACATGTCAGTGAGACGACGCGAGTCCTTTTGTACAATTTCCGAAAGGACGTGTAGGCCGGGGCGCCTCTTCGTGTACCGTGGCAAACTGGCAACCGTCCACCGACTCTTCGCCTTTCCCTCTCGATTTGGAACTGCTGTCGCACGCTCTTCCTCCCTCCTCCATTTGCCTTCACCCTTCCTTCTGCCATTGTTCGATCGTCTTCTCCATGGAGGGAACAAGCCGGAAACGACCCCGTTCTTGCCCCGATCTGAAAGATGACGTGGTGGGGGAACTCATTGATCGGTGCGACGTCATCACCTCGGCTAGCATGGCAGGTTCGTTCAAGACCATTCTCGACTCAACTAATAACATCATTACAAGGAACCCAAGGGTCCAGGAGCGGTTTGATCTCCCTTATCTCTTCGCTATAAGCCTGTTCGCATGGGCGCGGACGACGGAGGCCTCGCCTTGTGCAAGTTGATGCCGCTTGATAACGATACGTGTGATGTCAAGATGCCATCGCTTAAGGGTAAGGCCTGGGCTGGCGCAAATGGAGATTGGGTTGTTTATATTGGGTACAATTGCGAGTGGGAACTTGTGAATGTGTACACTCGTCAGCGGATTCCACTTCCAAAAATCTCGAGTGCCCTGAGGTTGAGCACACAGATGATCTACGTACGTTCAAATACGATCATGGTGACTGTCGTCTACGGAAGATAGCAATTTGTCGAGTTCCCAACCGTCTTTGAATTACAAGAACTATGAAGTTGTTGCTATCTTAGACAAGCTTGTTGCCGTCCTTCATGGTTCGACTGGATGGATATTGCTCAAAAATCAGTTTCTAGACACGGATGTGTACTGTGATGCAATTCAATACGAGGGTCTTGTGTTTGCTGCCACCACTCGTGGCACTGTTTTTGCATGGGATCATCGTAGTTTCGGTACGTTTGTCTTCCACCGTAATTATAATTGTTTCATCCACATGCATGCGAGTTAGCAAGTTTCCCTTCTCTACTAATTAACATTCTTCTTGTGTTTCCAAGGTCCTGTGAACATTCCACCACCTATACTTGAAAATATTTATAACCAAGGGGGAGATGACGATGGTGATGATCACGAGCATGAGGACGAGCAGGGGCCATATGCTCACTGGCGGCTGGCAACTAATTCCGATGGATCACCCCTTCTTTTCTGTATACAGCCCACTGCTGATGTTACTATTGAGGGAGCAGGTGTTGTCTCCCATGGTCGCACTCGCTGGACCTATTCCAACACCCGTTGCATGGTATTCGGGATGGATACTAGTGTGCTAGCGCCAACACCATCTCCCTGGTACGGTATTGATAGTCTTGGAGAAAACTGGCTCTTCCTTGGACAAAACTATCCAATGATGGTGAAAGGCGATCCAACTGTTGTTGACACAATACTACTACCATTTATGAGAAGCAACTGTATCTATACGTCGGACATTGCGGTGGTTCCCTACCCTGGTCGTGTTATAGTAGGCCGCTTCAGCCTGGATGATCAGTCCTGCGTTGGTCTCGAGATTAACAGTAGCTGGCCCTTCCTAGAGAATCACTTGTGGTTCAAAGCAAGTGTTTCCAACGCCGAGGATTGGTTGAGTTGAAGTTCATTTCATTGCTTGTTATTTGTTGTGTGATGAAAACTTTAGTATTTATAATGTATCCTTGTTGTCATAGTGGGTTGATGACCTAGTTGTATGTAATAAAATGATATGCATGTGATAAACTTACTAAATTCATGAATGGCTTTCGAGTCGCTTCTCTGAGTGGGTGCTGCGACGAGGCAAAAATATATTTTCCGAATACATAATTGTACGTGCATTGCAACAGGTTATCGGATGAGGCCAATCAACAATAGTACACTATTTGTACTAGCTTCACATGTTGCACTATCTCTACGTCTACGTACATAATACAACAAGTTTTAAACTTGAGACCAGCCACCCATCCTCACAAAGAACACTTTTTAACCTAGCACAGACTCTAGGAAATTTGGCCACAGTGTGAGGTGGGCCATATGTTAATGTTTTCGCTGTACGTAACCAGCACCTCGAATCCTCGATACTACTACTACTATAAGTACAATAGTAGGAGTAGTAGGGTGGCATGGGCCAGAACAAGCATTCATGTCCAGGAGTACAGCACACGCCACCAGCACGACTTCCATCTGACACCATATTTCTTGGAGTCCATGCTACAGCAAACTCTTCAACCTCGTCGTTTCTCTAACTCAGCCATCGCACGGCGGGCGAGGTGGGGGTTTGCCGATAGTCGGTTTCCTCAACTGCGGTCCCACTTGTAAGGCCAACTCCAACGCACGACCCCAAACGGAGCTTCGTTTTGCCTGGATTCTGTCTGTTTGGGTAGGGCAATGGGGTCGTGTCTGGGCCATTTCTCGGATGCGGTGGTCGTGCACCGAACAGGCGGACGCATCCCGGCCGCGTACATTTTTCTTTGCAAACACATATCTTTTTTTCATCATTGATTTTTTGGTACATGGAAATACATCACCAAAATTTTGACTAGAAAAGCAAGACCAAAGAAAACAAGAACCACAAGAATACATTTTAGAAGATATCCAACTTCCATACCTGCTCCTGTAAGTTGGGTTAGTGCCTTCTCGATGCATTCATTGTTGATCTACGGAGGCTCGATCTTGCATGCTTCTTTCTTCTTCGAGTGTAAATAAGTAGATGTGTCTAGCCTCTATTCTATCAACAAGTGCACTAGTCTCATCTCTAGCCTCTATGCTAGCTAAAAGTGCTAGAACATCTACTAAATGCGCTCTATCAATATATTGTTGTACTCTTCTTCCCAATACCAAAACTTGCATCCATTCTACACAATAAAATTTTAAGTTAGCACAACTAGTCTAATCCGAGAGCACACCCGAAGATTTGGTTGAGTTCTTCCTCCTTTTGCCGACAGATGGGACATCCAGCATCCAGGTCATGTCATGCAAGAAAATAAAGTGGTAGTTGAAGCCACGTGATGTGCATCTTGGGTTAAACTGTAAATAGAATCTTACTACTCTTGAGTAACTCCAAAAGCGGCCACCGAAGATCTTTATTGGATTTGTTTTTCATCACCAGCACGTCGAGGTGAAAGATGTGCAGGTTCAATGGGTCCTCTTGCGTTTTCACTGACATGTGGGACCACATATGAGCGAACAGACGATGGGCTCCGCGCGTCTGATGGCTGGCTAAGAAGAGAGATAGAGGAGGGCTAAGCATGGACTCCGGGAAATTTGTTCTCCGTAACCAACACCTCGATATAGTGGGGTGGCATGGGCCATAACTAGCATTCATGTCTAGCAGTACGGCACACGCCACCCACACGAGTCCCATCCGACACCAATTTTCTTGGAGTCCGTGCTACAGCCATCTCTTCTCCCTCCTGTTTTCTCAGCCATCGCGCGGTGGGCGGGGTGGGGGTTTGCCGATAGTCGGTTTGCTCAACTGCGGTCCCACTTGTAAGTGAAAATGCAACACAGCACGCATTCCCCCTTGAGCGGCGTGCCAGACCAACCGTGTGGGGGTGCGATGCGAACACAGCAGGCTTTTCCTTTTGAACTTGTAACCTGTAAATTTTGGTTCTGCTCCATGGCGTGACCGATAGATAGAAATAACGATTTTCCCTAGAGTAATGAGAAGTTTGGTTCTGGCGCGGTTCATGCATGGAGTACGTACGAAAATTATGAAGTTGATGCGAAAGGTGAGATAATTACTAGTAGTACCATATACTACCACATGGATTTGACAGAAATATGAAGATACATACGGACCCATCAACAACATCCTCACGCGCTAGTGCACTGGGTCACCAATCGACGTGTGAGGAGCAGCGGCGTTGGCGGCAAGCTCAATGTGCTTCTGAACAATGTCGTCCAAGGTTTCCCTGCGGTCCAAGAAGGCCAGTGTCCTATCGTCCTCCTCTTGCATGTAGTAGTCCTTGTGGATGATTTGCGCGTAGACGTGGGTGATTATGTCGATGGTGTCTTGTTGCACCAGGCATTGCGCGGCGAGCGCGACCTCGAGGTGGACATTCTCTGGCGCGACGGCGGGCGGTCGCATGGCCACCAGTGTGTCGAAGAGGTTGTCACCATAGAGGCCATTGAGGGTGGCAGGCATCGCAGAGCCTGGGCGCATGGGCTGGAGGCGTACGTCAAGGTCGTCCGCGAGCTTCTTGATGGCGGTGAACTTGTCGAGGAAGCCGACGAGGACCTCGTCGAACAAGGAGACGAAGCTGTCGTCCAAGTGGCCCCTCGCCCTGGCGGCCTCAAGCACTACCTGGAGACTTTCCTCAGTGCCAGGCCGCAGGCCGGCGCCGTGGACCATCTGGCACAGCCGGCTGATGCTCGCGCTCATCGCCTCCATGGGTCTAGCTTCTAGTCAACTGATCTTGCGACTAGAGTGATCACTCTAGCCCTTGCGTGCGTAGGTGCGTAGGATTTCGTAGATTGGACTGGCGGGAGCCTTTATATGAGAAGTGCAGACTGTGTTGAATTCACGTGCGTGTTGGCCATCTACTCCTCGCCCCTCTACTGCAACTGCCTTTGGCTGTATGACAGGTTGGCCATCCACCCGTTGGGCCCACGTGTCATACACCCAGAGGCAGGTGCAGTAAGTCAATGAAGCCGCGTCCACCTCCGTGCCGGTGCAGTATAGTCATCTCACCGGACCTCTAGTTGGGGCCAAACGAGAGAACTTTGATGTTTACTGGTTTATTCGTCCCCTTTGCATTTTGCGCCAAGTTTTGACCTTTGGTTTAACTAATAAAATGTTAATGCATGTAACCAAAAATGGTGTGTAAGTCACCTTAGGAAAACCAAATAATCCCAAAACACTTAGGCACGATACATTAACTCCCTCCTCGTTTCTTATTTCGTGACATATCAACCAATGAGAGATGTGGGCCATGCATGCTTTCAATGACTTGAGACTACCAAACATCACATGCAGTGGTTAGTTCATTGCATGTAATCCTATCAAGTAGCAAAAAGACATTAAGTTATCTCGCCGATAGGAATAAAACAATACACCATGTATTTATTTACAGAGGGAGTAGTACATTTTTTGTGACATGCATTACTAGATATTGCTAGTCAAATACTAAATCCAGATGGACGTGGTAGTACTACTAAATCCAGACGGTGGTGCTAGTACTAGTAGTAGTACTACCAATGTAGTAGCACTGTACTACCCGTTGGTCAAATTATTACGTGCTGCTCCTCACAGTGAAGTGACAAGACCCTACGCCGGAGATGACACCTGAGTATAGGCGCTGTGTTCGGCATACCATAGTCACCCTCACCGTCTGCAGTCACTATCATCATGGCTGTAGACCTAGCCTTCCTACAACTAGCCGTGTTCGACATAATTTCCCGTGCGTAGATGCCCGTGCATTGCACGGAACACCAAGATTGGGGGTGGACGGCGCCGGCAGAGGCCATCACGCCAGATTTTTCCATGGCCTTCTAGATGTGGTGGGGAGGAGATAAGGCTGATTGTGAGAGACAATGAGTTGTTTGTAAATAGGGAACAAGTGCGGGCATCTTTTTGCAAAACTGGAGAAGTTTGGTTTGTATGCGTCAGATCTAGATCCGACAGCTATTGGTGAAAGATGGCAGGCACAACATCATCACCAACTCAGGACCTGTTTGATTCGCAGGATTTTGAAAACGCAGGAATAGGGCACGGTAATATTACAAGTTTCAAACTGATATTACAAATGTTAGGAGTAATGCTTCACCTACGAAGAGGGAATTACTAGGAAGTTTACGTAAGAACTTTCGTTACTTTCAGTGGATGCAGCATTATCGTACAAACTAAAATCCACCACCCTGACAAGTCACTAATGGGTAAATAAGTTTTCGAGTCTCTGGCCACTTGATGTTTCAAAAACAAATTCAGCTTCTGCGGAGACTTTGTCATTTAGGCTTAGACGCTTGCGGTGATCAACACGCCATTCATTGTTGCGCCAGAGAACGCCAAACCTCATTACCTTGAGCACACTTTCCTCCAGAACAAAGAACCTGGCCAATTTAATCTCTGATGTGTTGCCTCGGTAGTCGATCAAATCAATTTTTGCAAGATGGAGATCAAGCCATTCGATCAGATTGTTATAGTGCAGCACATTTTTGACTTTCGGGTCTTTTTTTATCTGCAAAAGAAGAGAACATATTAGAGCAGCTGGCTATTAAGATTGTCGTGTCATCAAGAGGTACCAATATCATTCGCTCATACGATAGGGTTGGCTGGCTAGTGATATTTTTTCACTCTCTCTCTCTCCTTTTCTCTTTCCTCTCATTTGCCTAGGAGTACGTGAAGAGCTTGGGCATTTGTTGCCTTCCACTATGTGGCCGATGCCATATTTCGCAAAAGTATGCCACATAATATGCATCGATGTCAAATAAAAAGATTTTGGCACCGCTCTCGCGATGTGAGAGAGTTGGCACCGCTGTGCGCACAGACCCACATGTATAAACAAATCAATCAAACCAACTACACCATCCTCTCACTCTCCCAAACAAGTGTTTTTTATTGCCTCGGTCCTCTCTCTCTCTCCCACGCAAGTGTTTTTTCATTGTGTGAGTTAATTTGGCAACCGGAGCAAAGTAGGTGATCCAGATTGGGGCACCAGGTGAGCAATGGAGGGGCATCGATGCCAAATGCATCACAAGTGAATTTGGCATGTGTTTTGGCCTACATAGTGGAGGGCCGTTATAGCCCACTTTTGTACTACCTCTTATTTAGTATAATATTTTGACCATAGATTTACATAAGAAAATGCCAATGCATGTCACTAAAAATTACACCATTTGAAATTATGTTCAAATACGAATCCAACGATATAGTTCTTAGTGACATGCATTAACATTTTGTCAGTTAAATCTATGGTCAAATTTTGATACTACGAAATAGGAAGAGTGAACCAGGACGGAGGTAGTACTTGCTCTTAGGGTAACCATAGAGTTACTGGAGTAGTCTAAGTTACTTTCCACTATGACTAGCCTAGGCTACTATAGTATTACAACAACAAAAAACGATGCAGGTGATCACATGAGAAAAAATACTAAAAACATTTCTTTCGGTGCAGTGCGTAGATGCAGTTTTGAACACTACACTTATCATCGTAATTTGGGAAAATTGCAAAAAAAATTGAGCTACGTTGTGATTACCGTTTACTAATAGGAAAGAACTTTCACCTTGATGAGTAGCTTCTCCGTGCACGGAAAGCATGTAAGGAATCCAACAACTTGATCCAGATTGGGGCCGATAGATTTTATTGCCAAGATCTTCACTATGCGGATATACTGGGTCAAGCTTGTGGGAATCATTTTCTGGAAGACGGTCGTAAATACATCAAGAAGAAATTTAAAAATGTGAGTTTCAAGAAGATGGAGAAGAAGATGAGTGCTGTACCTGAACGATTACGGATCCAATAAAGAGTTTGGAGAATTTGGCAGACGAGTGCACCAACGCTGTCAATTTCGGCGCGTCAATGACCCTGATTTTTGTTGGACCTTCTAGATCTGATACAAGCAATCTCTCAAGGAAAGGCGCATTCTCAATGACCATAATGTGGAACAGCTGGAGTGATCTCTTCCCAATTGATGTCTTGTTGCGGGGCCAGCAAGACACATAAATCCATCAGAGATTCGTCGAGGCAATGTGGAGGCTAGTGAACCCATGGATTTGCTCAAGACAAAGGTACTCGAACGCAGTACAGCTGCGGAGCAGGTGCTCCATAGCCTTCTTCGAGATGACAACGTCGAAGAGGTCGAGCTGCTTGAGTTGAGGGAGAAGAAGGGCGGGCGTGACATTAATCTGGGGAAGATAGCAGGAGCTAAAGCTGGCGCGGTGCAGCGTTGGCGCGAGGCGGAGCGCGGATGGCGGCAGAGACCGACATCGTCCAGCTTCAAAGCTGAGCTCCTCGGGCTGATCTAGGGCATGAGATAAGAACCAGTCGTCGAACTTGGGTTGGACCTTGCATTTGATACTGAACATGCGGATGTCAAGGCGTCTGGCTGGCCCAGGGTGCGATGAAAGGATATTGGAGACTGCGGCCATGCGTTTGCAATCCCCATCGCAGAGGCAGCTGTCGACGGTGGGGTTGCGGGGGACGCGGTGCCAGAGGAGGCACCACCGCCGGGAGAGTAGGGCGGTCTGCACGGCAGATTTGGTGGGGAGGAGGCCGATGATGACAAGCAGCATGTCATCGGGGAGGCTGCTGATGAAGTCCAGGCTCACCGGATGCAGTTTTGGCTCGAGCCGCCTTTGCTTGTTGTCTACCTCGCCGTCCATCTCAACCGGCGGCGACGCGGGTGTACACGTGTGCTGGTGTGTGTTGTGTGCTGAGTGTGCGCGAGTGCGTCCTTCTGTGCATGCCGCCGCGCAGTGGTGAATTGTGCGCGAGTGCGTCCTTCACGCGGAAGAAGTGTGTCCTCAATGCGCCCTCAATTTACTAGCGTGCGGGGTGCTACCCCGAGTGGTTTCAACTTTGTTTACTTCACCGCGTGTCAGATGGGCCTCTAGTTTACTTATTTTCACCCACTGCCACATGGGCCAGCACACGAAGATACAGAACACAAGCTGACAAGGCAGCATGTGGACTAGTTGACCGGTTAACTAAACAATATACGGAGCTATACGCTGACACAGTGAGCATATAATCCATCGGTATAAGGTGTTCGAGTGAGAGGGGAGGCCCGTGAGAGATAGCAGAGAGAGAGAGAGAGAGAAAGAGCTACTCCCTCCGTTCGATAATGTAGTTCCAACATTTTTTAAAAAGTCAAACTTTTGAAACTTTGACCAAGTTTATAAAGAAATTACTTGTATCTACAATACCAAAGATAAATGATAGTATGAAGTAAGTACATGTTGTGATGAATCTAATGATCGTTCCAGATGTAAATGTTTTTCTCCACATATACCTGGTCAAACTTTTCTAAGGTTCGACTTTTCAAAACATCCATATGCTTATGGACGTGAGAGAGTCCCTAACTAGAGAGAGAGAGTGAAATAGAAAGAGTGAGTGAAAAAAAGTGTGTGTGCGTGTGTGAAAGAGAGATGGACAACACTTGATAAAAGTCGAGAAAAAATGTGTGTGTCGTATGCAAACATATCACACATGCATCTTCGACAACGGAAGCAAGGTGAGGAGATAGTGTGTGGTTGTTTGCAACCGAGAGAGCAAGACCCCTAGCACGTGGCCAGGAGGGGTCTGACAAACAAGGGAGAGAGGTCGAGAGAGACGTACGAAGAAAATGCAGACATGGGGAGGAGAGAGTGTATGTTTGTCATAGAGAGATCCCCTGGAGATCGTGATGGGACTACATGGGTGGGAGATCGAGTGACAAGGTGTGTGCACGATAGAAGATACCCCGAGAGATATCGAGATAGACGTATGGATGGACGGAGACAATACGTGTGTTCCTGATGGCTAGTGAGAGATAATCATACTTAGGGGGGAGTGCTTGCGCCTATAATGGAGTGAGGGATTATGGTAGTTATTAGGGGGGTGGGTGTCACATAGAGAGAGAACAAGGGCGGAGAGTGTTGGATGGGTCTATATGTATAGTGCGAGCGAGACATGTGTATGTGTGAACCAGGGAGATATAAAGTTTGAGAGAGATTGAGGAGCCCCGATAAGGCTGAGTGGTGCGGCAGATAGCTGAGAGGGGGAAAGAGATATTCCATCTGCTCGATAATGCAGTGCATGTAAATTTTTTAGAAGTCAAACTTTGGAAACTTTTATCAGGTTTATGCAAATGTTATTTATATCTACAATACCAAAGATACATCATACGAAACTACATCTCATGGTGAATCTAATGGTATATGCTTGTCGTTCTAGATGTAATTGTTTTTCTCCACATACATGGTCAAATTTTGTGATGTTTAACTTTTTAATAAATCAATGTGCTATGGACCGAGGAGAGTGCCTAAGTCGAGAGAGATCAAGTGTGTGTGAAGGAGAATGAGTAAGTGTGCAAAAAGAGTATGTGTGTGAAAGAGAAAGTGACAACAAACGATAAATTCGAGAGAGAGTGTGTTTTTCATTTCTTAGGCGAACATCTCACGCATGCATCTTCAAGATAGAAAAGCGAGGCGAGGAGATACATGAAGATAGCTAGTGTGTAATTGTTTGCAACGGAGAGAGACACCCCTATAGCACATGTCCAATAGAGGTCTGGCCAACAAGGAACAAAGGTCGAGAGGGACACATGGAGAACATGGACACATGGGGAGGGCGAGAGGGTGTGTTTGTGATAGAGATATCCCCTCGAGATCGTGAGGGGACTATATGGGTGGGAGATCGAGGGAGGTGCGTGCGCGATAGAAAGATGCCCCGAGAGAAATCGAGATAGACCATGCACATCTTTGTGATGGAGACTAAGATTAGCTATTCATATACGGGGACTGCGTGTGCCTACAATTGAGTGAGAGACCATCATACTTGGCTAGCTAGGCATGAGATTGTGTGTGTGTGTGTGCGTGTGAGATGGAAAGAGAACGAGGGAGAGAGATAGAGTTTTAGATGGGCCTATCAAGTGAGAGTGAGATATGCATGTGTATGTGTGACCCAGGTAGATGGAGAGTTTGAGAGAGAGGGGGGAGAGCTCCGAGACGCCAGAGTGGTGCGTGAGAGTTACGGGCAATGAGCCAAGGAATTTGTGTGCGTACGATGAGTGCACCCAAGATATCTAGCTTGGACTAGAGAATCATACATAGTGTGCGAGAGAGACCTATAGATGGAGTATATATGCATGCGAACTAGAAAGACCCCCCCCCACACACACACACAAAGAGAGAGAGAGAGAGAGAGAGAGAGAGAGATGGAGCGAAAGCGAGAGGGACCAACAAGGTTTGTGTGTTGGATGCGTGTGACGGAATTGAAGATTGTCGGAGAGAGAGAGAGAGAGAGCAGGAGTCCGGGAGAGGGGGAGGTCGCGTTTTATGCATCAAAGACTGATATAAACCATGTTTCGATATAAACTTGCATTCAAATATTTAAATTGGAGAACATGTTGTCTGCAATCCACCCATGAACGGATATATGTGTATATCAAACAAGTTCATTAATTTGACTTTCAACATGTTCATGGAGTACTATAATACTGTACAACATGCTACTCGATTGAGGTGTTCAATTTTGGATTTAGTTCACTATTTTGACCTGGTGAACGAGCTATTTCATTGAATCGAGATATTTCATTTTAGGTTTGATTCCCGTTTTTGAGTGGGTCAACTATTTGTCATATAGTAAATCGCTAGCAACGAGCATGTAAAACACATTACTCTCGAGCATCATCTCTCCATCTAAAAAAGAAGTGGCAAGCTAATATTTCAAAATTTGATTCGAATCGACTTGGTAAGGTACATGTGGATGCTCGTTCTCCCAAAATTTGAACGAACCATTAAACATCCTCTTCTTGGTGGAATTTGCCCGAGCAAATAAATGGGAGACGCGAAATTACCGTCCTATGTGGGACACGCATCAATTGGCCCGTGTACATCGAGGGTAGGTTCGTAACTTCATCCAAGCGCGCCTTCTCCTCTGCCAAAATGGCATGTGCCGAATAATTCATAAACCATGGTCAGCAAAACACGCTCTCCTCGCCCGAAATAGCTCGCGCCCACTATTTCAAAACACGCTCTCCTCGCCCGAAATCGCTCGCGCCCACTATATTTCAAAACACGCCCTCCTCGCCCGAAATCGCTCCTGCCCACTATTTGGGGAGAAGCAAAGTTACTCTACTATCCCCGACCCTCAGTACACAGACCCAAGCCGAGAAGCCTAAAGGGGTAGAACTGTAACTCCCCCTCACATTTTAGATAAATGCGTCTGTAAAACATGGTTCCACTCCCCTCCCAACCCCCCCATTCATACCTCGTGGGCGCCAAATCACCTTCTCCCCGGAAGCTCCCTTCTCCTGAGCCACGAAACCTCAGCCCCTCCTCCATGGCACCCCCACCACACCAATTTCACAGCCGCCCTCCTCCCTAATGCCGGAGACATTGTCCATTTTCCATCGTGCACTAGGCCGTGTGCCTCTTACTCCATGCTGCTGGAGCTGCCTCGACAACGGTCGCGTGAACCGTACCGGAGCCGATTCACCCCCGCCATTGTTCACGGCGCCGGAGCGGCTCCAACTTCGGATCCGTCCAGATCGTCCCAGCGCTTCTTCCCCGTAGCCGTCGACCGTCGCGACATCGCTATTTCCCTGCCGCCGGTCGCCACCGTAACCGCGCCGGCCTCATCAACTCGGTAGCTGGACCTGCCCACTTCACCATGCCGCCAGATAGGTCGCACCCTCATCTCAAATCACTTTATTTAGGCGTCAGTTGTCTGAATTTTTATTCTGGGCCAATTGATTCCCAATGGGAAGCAGCACCCCTCGAGGCGGTAGAGCTCCTAGGCTGCCGGTTGGCTGGTGTCTAACGTAAGGGTGCGGGGCCGCAAGTTCACCGCGGAAGCAGCGCTTAGATGGCTATATTAGAGTTGCGTGGGTTGAAGGTACTGCCGCCGCCGGATCTGGATGACGGGGATTCTTTGTGGATTGGCCCGGGGGCAGCGCAACCACGGCAGTGCGGTGGGACGGGGAGAGGGGTTTTGGCCGGGGCCACGGACGACGGAGGTAGGCTGCTCTGCCGTTGGTCGCTGGCTATTCGGGGAAGAATCCTAACCGTGTCAGCCGGGAGGCACAAGACGGCCATCAAGCCATCCGGCGTAGATCGGATAGTACCAAAATAAAATAAAATCATGTGACCCCAATTTAGTCTTCAGTCAACAGACGTGTGACCACTCTCGTACCTTGCTGTTGATCTCTTAGTGTATTTCTTCAGATCAAAGAGATGTGTTGTTCTTAACATTATGCGTTATCTGCATCTTCAGCCACACCGTCTTCCGACTCACCGCAACTACTCCAACAAGGGAAGCATACACCAGAAGGGAGCTATAGTCCCCACTCAACAGTACCCTGCATCGAATGCGCTTACCCGACATGGATAGCCACAACAACTACAGGGCCATCGACAAGTCAGCACATGATGCTCACTCCTATGGATGGCGGCCAGATAGGTTGTACCCTCATCTTACTTGTGTGCAACATTTATGGCTTTGTTATTCATCTAAGCATGGAAAATAGATTATCACATTTCACTGTGTATTCATGTTGATCTTTTACGGGTCTTGTTCAGGAGTTAACGTTGTTCCATAGTTTAGCTAAGATACTTGTTCTTTAGGTAACGTTGTTCCATAGTTATCATCCATCAGCCAATGCTATCCCATAGGCTGGTGATTATAGTATTATACCACTTCTAGTATTACCTATGTTGTTCCTTAATACTTTTGTGTGCCATCTAGTTAATCTCGAGTACAAATGATACATATTCTGTAGCTTTCATCTGTGTTCTCCCTTTAGTTTTTGAGACCTGTTGCTGCTAGTTAACCCCAGTCCTACTATTTATGTCGTCTCCTACAGGCACTCATTACATAAATCTAACTACTAGTTGTCTTCCATGCATGTTAGATATAATTGCACACACTGATATATCCACAAGAACCTCACGGAGCAATGTAAAGGCCAATAAACTTGATGTCAATGATACCCAATATGATGGAACATGTAAAGGCAGTTCTTCAGAAGACTTGCAGAAAGATGTTGAATCCTCTTCACCCCACAAGGTCCTTGCTCTAACTTGGCCCGTGATATGGGTACAACATGCATATAATGTCCTGGAGTGTATCTACTCTGTTGCAATGCCATGTGCTTAGCATGCTGATCATGCATGTAAATATGTCATGCCTTCCTGTTTTTCAGTACCTATTCCATTCATGATAACATGTTTTCAAATTCAAGTACTTTCATTCTACTCTATCGCAATGCCATCTGCTTAATTTGGACATCATGCTTCTAAATATCTTATGCATTGTTATTCATCAGCATGTACTTCATCTGTCTACCATACCATGTTTTTTACATTGAAGTGTTGTTCTAGTGCTCTGTTGCAATGCCATCTTAGTTTCCCAATCATACACGTGTATGTTGCCTTAGTTTTTTCTGTATGTATTCCGCTAGCATACGGTTTTACATTCAACTAGTGATTTTTACTGTGTTGTCCTGTCGTATCCCTAGCTCTTACACCATACTCCCTCCGTATGGATTACATGTTGCCGAAATGGATAAAAAGGATGTATCTAGAACTGAAATACGCCTAGACCCATCCATTTTTTTCTGGATGGAGGGAATACATGTTAATATGTCATGCCTTTCTATTCTTCAGTACCTATCCCATCTCTCTGATGTAGCATGTTTTATAATTGAAGCACCATTCTTCTATACAAGGCATGCAAGCGGAAGGCGACTATGTTAGAATCTGAAGGGTTACAAACCAGGTCTTTGCAAAAGATCCAAATGCCAGGAAATAATAAACCAACTCCAGTTTTTATAGATACTGCTCCAGCACAGAGAAACCCAACTCCTACTGATAATAAGCAGATTCCAGTGGCCAAAGAACTAGTCCGCTCCAGTCCAGCAAAAATATGTCAACTCCATTCTAAGAAGCGTGTGCGTATCCTTGCATCATGAAATTTTATAGCATGCTGATCATATTTTCTACACGTTTCTTACCCATCTCTCTTTTAGAAAATAAGCTTAACAGATAGAAGAATTTCTGCCCTAGTATCGTGTGCGAGGAAACATTCTTGCGGGAATTCTCTGTGCTCCAATGCAGATGTAAGTACCTGTTGTATATCACTATATTTTTACATCAGCATGTATTTTTTTAATCGGCGTGAATCCAACCTTTATCTAATCTAAATTTAGTTGTAGCAAAATGTATGATTAAAGGCCACAGTGTTGATTTTTGTAAGGAAAACTGTCTGGTAGTTTTGCATCCTGAGCTGCATGAGTGTACTATCTCATATCAGTGGGTTTGATCACTTTGGTTCTGCAGTGGGTTTTCAGTGTGTGTTTTTTTACTGTGTTGTCCTGTCGTATCCCTAGCTCTTACATCATACTCCCTCCGTCCGGATTACATGTCACGGAAATGGATAAAACTGGATGTATCTAGAACTGCAATACGCCTAGATCCATCCATTTATTTCCAGATGGAGGGAATACATGTCAATATGTCATGCCTTTCTATTCTTCAGTACCTATTCCATGTCTGTTGTAGCATGTTTTATAATTGAAACACCATTCTTCTATATAAGGCATGCAAGGGGAAGACAGCTATGTTAGAATCTGAAGGGTTACAAACCAGGTCTTTGCAAAAGATCCAAACGCCAGGAGATAATAAACCAACTCCACTTTTCATAGATACTACTCTAGCACAGAGAAACCCAACTCCCACTGATAATAAGCAGATTCCAGTGGCCAAAGAACTAGTCCGCTCCAGTCCAGCAAAAGAATGTCAACTCCATTCTAAGAAGCATGTGTGTATCCTTGCATCATGAAATTTTATAGCATTCTGATCATATTTTCTACATGTTTCTTACCCATCTCTCTTTTAGAAAATAAGGTTAAATGATAGAAGACTTCCTTCATTGGGATTGTATTTGAGGAAAATATCTTGCGGGAATTCTCTATGCTCCAATGTTGAGGTAAGTACCTTTTGCATATCACTATGTTTTTACATCAGCATGTATTTTGTTAATCGGCGTGAATCCAACCTTTATCTGATCTAAAATTAGTTGTAGCAAAATGTTAAAGGCGCCAATGTTGATTTTTGTAAAGAAAACTGCCTGGCAGTTTTGCATACTGAGCTGCATGAGTGTACTATCTCATATCATGCACATTACTGAATTGTAGTGTTGCTCTGGTTGCCCATTCATTCATTGTGTCAATGTTGCTTTCATATTACCTTACCTGGCTGATGATAGTTGTGCCATATTGTGTTAATTTGGTGTTGGCTAGTTGCCCAAACGTTTGTTGTGCCAATGTTGCTTTTCTATTATCTGACTTGGCCAATGATAGCAATGCTAGTGTCTTAATTTGGTGCAGGCTGCTGAAGATAAGAAGACAAACTCTGAAAACAGCAAGGCAACCCCATTGTTTCTTTCCAATAAATTTAGTCCAGGTAATATGGCAATAACTCATGATTAATCTGTTTGGTTCCTCTCCTAATTTATGTTATGATGCAGTGGTCAAAACACTCTCCACTATCAATAATACAAGCCTGCCAAAATCGGCATCTTAATCCGTTCAGTATCCTCTGTCTCGAATGCAACGGAAAAATGTACGTTTGTGAACCAATTAATGGCTGAAGGAATGATGGAAATGGTGGAGGAATCAGAGGTGCAGAGTCGTGCGACACAACAACTGATCAATGTTTTCAGAGACAGTGTAGCAAAGCAGCAAGAACTTGCCCACATGCTTATGGGTGTCATCCGTGATGAGGTTGCAGATTGTGACATTGTAGATCGTTAGGTTCTGTTCATTTATTTGCACTGGCATCAATATTTGATTGCCCAGTGGATGTAATTTCCTGTAATATATGCTGGATGTGCAACGTTTTTCCCTGTATGTTGTACCTTTGCTTGATCGATTTTGGTCCTGTGCATAATTGCTCGTCGTAATGGGCTCAAATTATCTAATTTGACCTAAAGACATGTATGAACTTTAGTGGGCCCATTAAGTTAATGGGTCGTTACCAGCCGAAAGTTAATGGCCGGCCCTCTTAACTCCAAGGTCTTTAACAGGCCGACATCGAAGCAGGCAACAGGTGGGCCCAATTGATTTCACTGGCCGTTAACAGGCCGTTACTAAGTTCGGGCTACATATGGCCCAACTATACTATGGGCCTTTAGCAGGCCGAAAGGGACGGCGGGCTTGTACTGGACCATGAAGAGCATGGGCCGCTAAGAGGCCAAAAGTCGGGTCATATTGTAAATGGCCCAACTGTGTTGTGGGCCTTTAGCAGGCCGAAAGAGAAACCGTGCTGGTATTGGACCATGAAGGGCATGTGTCGTTAAAAGGCCAAAACTCAGGTCCGACTACAAATGGCCCAACAGATATATGGGTCGTCAACAGGCTGAAAGACACACCGGGCCAAAAATTGGCCCAACACTTAAATGGGTCGCTAAAAGGATGAAACTCAGGTCCGACTACAAATGGCCCAACTCATTTATGGGCCGTCAACAGGCTAAAAGACACACCGGGCCAGAAATTAGCCCAATATTTAAATGGGTCGCTGAAAGGCCAAAAGATGTACATCGTGAAAATTGGCCCATCCATTGAATGGGCCGTTAACAGGCCGAAATCTCATCGGGTCGATATTGAGCCCAAATATATAGCGGGCTGTTAACGGGCTCGAACTGATGATGGGCTGCAATGGTGTCAAATCTTTAACGGGTCATTGACGGGCCGAATTGGCACATCTCGTATGGGCCGTGGGCTTAAATGGACCTGACACAAGTAGGCCTTATATGGGCCAGCCTGCTAATTTTTACTGGGCCGGCCTTTTTCACCGGAATGGGCCACTGTTGGGCTGTGCCACATGTCGACCTCTCATAGGCGCCTCCTGTCCAATGAATGGATGACATCTGTCCCAACGGTGAGGCAACACGTGTTTCCTCTGGCCAATGATGATTTTACACGTGGAAAATCCCCATTGGTCCGGGCTGTTAACGGGTTATCGGATCCAAAACCGGACCCGATAGCTTAACGGCGTTCCGTTACTGTGGATGCCACGTGTCGGTCACCCTTGATGAAAGAACTTCTGTGACGCGCGATTTATCGTCATGGAAGTGGACACTTCCGTGATGATAATTTTGGTAATGTCATGGAACACTTCTACGACAGCACAGGTATGACTATCTTGATTCTGTCTAAAATCGTTATGGATGTACATGCATGACAAAAAACGCGACCTACTGTGACAAACACGTATCATCATGGAAGTGTATTTTTTTTGTAGTGCAAAGAACCTCAAAGAGTGCCCCAAGATTTCTACCGGAGAAAGAAGGACGAAAACATGCATCAACCCCTATGCATAGATTACCCCAATGTCACCTCGGGAATCCGTGAGTTGAGTGCCAAAACATATATCAAGTGAATCAATATGATACCCCATTGTCACCACGGGTATTCATAGCAAGACATACATCAAGTGCTCTCAAATCCATAAAAGTATTCAATATGATAATAACGAAATCTCAAAGGGAAAACTCAATTCATCACAACAAGATAGAGAGGGAGAAACACCATATGATCCAACTATATTAACAAAGTTCGTGATACATCAAGATCGTGCCAAATCAAGAACACAAGAGAGAGAGAGAGAGATTAAACAAATAGATACTGGTACAAACCCTCAGCCCCGAGGGTGGACTACTCCCTCCTCATCGTGGTGGCCACTGGGATGATGAAGATGGCCACCGGTGATGATTTTCCCCTCCGGCAGGGTGCCGAGACGGGGTCTAGATTGGTTTTCCATGGCTATAGAGGCTTGCGGCAGCGGAACTTCTGATCTAGGGTTGTTTCTAGGGGTTTCTGTATTTATAGGATTTTTTGGTGTTGGTTTCACATGAAGATGGGCCCCAGGGGGCCCACCACCCACCAGGACGCGCCAGCGGGTGGCGCGCCCTGGTGTCTTGTGGGCAGCAGGGGGGCCTCTGGTGGTTCTTCGCTCCATTATTTCTCTTTTCTTCCAAAAAATTGTCAAAAAGTTTCGTCCAGTTCCGAGAACTTCTATTTCTGCACAAAAAACAACACCACGGTGGTTCTACTGGAAACAACGTCAGTCCGGGTTAGTTCCATTCAAATCATACCAAAACCATATAAAATTGTTGTAAACATGGCATGAATACTTCATAAATTATAGATACGTTGGAGATGTATCAATGAGGTCAGTGATCATGGGTGGTGTACAGGGTCACCATCCAAATTATCAAAGAGAGTGGCACAAGTTGATGAGCAGGAGGCACAGCCAATCCAGTTTTACTCCACACAACAGAGCAGACATCTGCTTAGGCACATTGCAGTAGATGTTGTTATGGGTAAGGCAATCTAGGAGATGTTGATTTGGAGCAAGAGGAGTTGGAAAGAACTATGGAGCTTAATAGGAGGACTCAAATCCACAAGTTTAAGAAGCAAGAAGAGTGTTGAGAGGGTGCGGGCACTTAAAAGAAAACTTCATGTTGTACTAACTGGAGATGACTCCGAGTTGGAGGAAGATGAGGATTTCATGGCTAAGATGGCTGAGATGAGGGCAGAGAGAGGACCCACTTTTACACTTTGAAGGCGACACTGACGTCAAAGAACCTTATGAGCTAGAAGTAGACGAAGTGCAAGAGGAGCATGGAGAGGATGAGGATTTTGAAGATGTGGTACCACAGGGGCAAAAGAGGAAGAAGTTTAGAATAAGAAATGGGTCAACCACAAGATCACATGCTAGTCTGGAGCATGATTTTGAGGATGTTTGGGTACCATCATCTGATGAGGATCCAAATCCTGATGATTTGAAGGAGGTGGAAGATGACGGGGTTGTACCACTAGCATTTGTGCTTGGCAATAAGAGTGGGGCCAAAAAAACCCAGACCAATGATATGGTATTCTGAGGATGAATATAGGCTTAAGGTGACCCTAGGGTGATTTTGTCGATGAATCGATGAATCTAGACTTAAGGTGACCCTAGGGTGATTTTGTCGATGATTCGATGAATCTAGGCTTAAGGTGACTCTAGGGTGATTTTGTCGATGGATCTAGGCTTAAGGTGACCCTAGGGTGATTTTTTCAATGCATCCATGAATCTAGGTGACACTTTAACATATTGACATCACTTTGGTTTAATGGCCTAAACATATAAAATGTTATTATACTAAGCACATGCACCACATAACATCAAATTGGACTCACATCAAGTTTCAGAACTGGATCCAGCTACCATAGTTCACAAAATACATAATTAAAGTACTTGGTTCACAAATTCAAACTAAAGCACTTGGTTCACAAATTCAACTAAAGTACTGGATACAACACTACTGGATCCAACAACATAGTTCAACAATGCATACTAGATGCACACTAATCATCTAAGATGGCCTTCACCCCCAGAAGCTTCAACTTTATCTTTTCCCCTGACTTCTGAAGCTTAGAAATGAGCTGCTCCAACTTAAGCCTCTCTTCTGTCAACCTTTCCTTCTCCTTCAAATGATTGAACTTCATATTCCTAATCACATTGGCTTGAGCACCTGTCAGGTGCTTAAGAGTGTCATACTTTCCCTGCAGCTTCATATTCCTAACCACATTGCCTTCAAGTTACCAACTTCTTTCTCTAGCTCAGCTATATTCACGACTACATTGTCCTTATGCTCTTGCTGATAGCTTGACTCCATAGCCCTCTGCTCCTAGGCATCCAAAATAGCATTCATCACCAACTAACTTCTGATGCGGAGCATTCTACGGTCATCCACATGGACCTACCATCGCCTCAACAAGAGCCAAGAGGACCCATGACACGAGCTAGAGCTAGAGCTCTTGAGACCGAGGTGAATTCTCTCCTTAGTGATATTACATATGATCCTCTCGAGACATGGCTACTACCTAAGTCTGAGACGTTGTACATGATTAGGTACCAAGAGGGCCCTCCCGAAGATGCACGTGAAGACGGACAAGTCCCCAAGTCCACGGATGAAGAGAACCAACAGAAGGAGCCAAGAACATCTCCCAGGCCCTGGACATCCGGCCGTGACCCCGGACATCCGACCCCTGGAGCGTCGTCCACTACAGTTGCTCAACCACCAAGCGCCTAGAGGCCCGGGACATCCAGCCCCGCAAGCCCGGACATCCGGCCCTTCCCGAGGTCCCGGATATCCGGCCTCCTGCCCGGAAATCCGGACACCCCCGAACCTGAGAGCGACATGGCCAGCTTCACCAGCCCGGACATCCGGCCTCCTCAGCCAGGACATCCGGCCCTCCGTGAACGCCCGGATGTCAGGCCTCCCCTGTCTACGCACAGTGTAAGGGCCGAGGCCCGTGTACCCCTTCGCCCCCTAGACTATATATACTCTTCTCCTACCTACGTTTTAGGGTTAGCAAAGGATTAGCTCATATTTCGTGTGAGAGCTTTGCTCATCCACTTGGTTAACTTCTCCTCGGAGAAGATCCCCTAAGCGGATTCAAGACCCCTTTACGGGAAGAACCTCAAGACCTCCTCACGGAGAAGACCGGCTACCTTTGTATCGTCCCTAGTTGATCGTGTACCGTGTGATCTCTTATGTACTCGAGGATCTAGCACATGTGTGACTATTTCTTGTTGGTTTAGTGTTTCTCTTTTGTTTCCCCCAGGTTTTCCCTCATTTCACTCCTCGTGTTCTTCGTGTTCATCGCGCGATCCGCTCCTATCGTGAAAGATCGGCCGATTAGCGTTCCACCCTACATCATCTTGGTATCAAGAGCCACGTCGATCACGATTTCGGAGCCTCCACGTTGTGTTGGTAGCCTAGTTTTTGTTGATCTTGTCCCTAATTTGAAAATCCCCCACAAAAATAGCCCCAATTTTTTTTGTGATTTGTTGGTGTGATGCAGTTTTGTTGGATTTGATCCGCGGACTTCGTGCGTTGCAGGTAGATCTAGCTCTCCATCCACTTTTCCCCAATTTCCATCCACAAATTCCTCCGATTTTTTCCCGGATTTGACCTCTCCTCATGAAGATCTTTCAATTCATCCACGGATCCAAAGCCCGGACATCCGGCCCCTGGCAGCATTACTTCCTCTCCACCGCCCATTTTCCGCCCATATTTCGCCAAATTTTGTTTCGATGCCCACATATACTTCCGCATAGCACCACCATATACCGAATATCACCACCATCGCTTACCACTTCCAACTCCAACAATCTTGGTCTAATTTTCTTTGAGAATTTGAGTTGCGGTTCCGTGTCCTACTTGTGTTTCGGCTATTTAGGTACGGTTCGACATCAACATCACCGCCGCTCATCTTCGCCACGGACGCGTCATCAACAACGACCACCTCGACTACATGTTGGTATTTATGCCACCATTTTGACACCATACCATATGCAAGAAACGGTAACCTCACCTTGGTATTGGACATATCATTCTTGCCATTACTTTGATAGCCATCATAGCCTTACTCCATTGCGTCGCTTACCCATCGAGACTAGCCATTGAGTATTGCCGGCAACGAGACTTGTGCACATTAGTGATCATACTTCCCATAGCATACATACATCATTGTTGCATATCTTGGTATCATCTTGAAGGAAATATGCCCTAGAGGCAATAATAAAGTTATTATTATTTCCTTATATCATGATAAAAGTTTATTATTCATGCTAGAATTGTATTAACCAGAAACATAATACATGTGTGAATACATAGACAAACAGAGTGTCACTAGTATGCCTCTACTTGACTAGCTCGTTAATCAAAGATGGTTATGTTTCCTAACCATGGACAAAGAGTTGTCATTTGATTAACGGGATCACATCATTAGTTGAATGATCTGATTGACATGACCCATTCCATTAGCTTAGCACCCGATCATTTAGTATGTTGCTATTGCTTTCTTCATGACTTATACATGTTCCTATGACTATGAGATTATGCAACTCCCGTTTACCGGAGGAACACTTTGTGTGCTACCAAACGTCACAATGTAACTGGGTGATTATAAAGGTGCTCTACAGGTGTCTCCAAAGGTACATGTTGGGTTGGCGTATTTCGAGATTAGGATTTGTCACTCCGATTGTCGGAGAGGTATTCTCTGGGCCCTCTCGGTAATGCACATCACTTAAGCCTTGCAAGCATTGCAACTAATGAGTAGTTGCGGGATGATGTATTTACAGAACGAGTAAAGAGACTTGCCGAGGTAACGAGATTGAACTAGGTATGGGATACCGACGATCGAATCTCGGGCAAGTAACATACCGATTGAACAAGGGGGAACAACGTATTGTTGTTATGCGGTCTGACCGATAAAGATCTTTGTAGATATGTAGGAGCATATGAGCATTCCAGGTTTCCGCTATTGGTTATGACCGGAGACGTGTCTCGGTCATGTCTACATTGTTCTCGAACCCGTAGGGTCCGCACGCTTAGGTTACGATGACAGTTATATTATGAGTTTATGCATTTTGATGTACGAAGGGTGTTCGGGAGTCCCGGATGTGATCACGGACATGACGAGGAGTCTCGAAATGGTCGAGACATAAAGATTGATATTATTGGAAGCTATGTTGGATATCGAAGTGTTCCGGGTGAAATCGGGATTTTACCGGGTACGGGAGGTTACCGGAACCCCCGGGAGCTATATGGGCCTAGTGGCCTTCTTAGTGGAAAAGAGGAGAGGGGCCAGAATGGGCGCGCGCCCCTCCCCCCCTTGGTCCGAATAGGACAAGGAGAGGGGGCCGGCCCCCCTTCCTCCTCTCTCTCCTCTTTTCCCCCCTCCGCGAATCCTATTCCAACTAGGAAAGGGGGGAGTCCTACTCCCGGAAGGAGTAGGACTCCTCCTGGCGCGCCACCTCTTGGCCGGCCAGCCCCCCCTTTGAGCCTTTATATACGGAGGCACGGGGCACCTAGAAGCACAAGTGATCGACATGGATCATATTCTTAGCCGGTGCGGTGCCCCCTTCCCACCATAGTCCTCGATAATAATTGTAGCAGTGCTTAGGCGAAGCCCTGTGACGGTAGTTACATTCAAGATCGTCACCACGCCGTCGTGCTGACGGAACCTCTTCCCCGACACTTTGCTGATCGGAGTCCGGGGATCGTTCAATCGAGCTGAACGTGTGCTAGAACTCGGAGGTGCCGTAGTTTCGGTGCTTGATCGGTCGAGCCATGGAGACGTACGACTACATCAACCAAGTTAACGCTTCCGTTGTCGATCTACAAGGGTACGTAGATCACACTCTCCCCCTCTCGTTGCTATGCATCACCATGATCTTGCGTGTGCGTAGGAATTTTTTTGAAATTACTACGAAACCCAACAGTGGATCAGAGCCTAGGTTTTATGTGTTGATGTTATATGCACGAGTAGAACACAAGTGAGTTGTGGGCGATATAAGTCATACTGCTTACCAGCATGTCATACTTTGGTTCGGCGGTATTGTTGGACGAAGCGGCCCGGACCGACATTACGCGTACGCTTACGCGAGACCGGTTCTCCTGACGTGCTTTGCACAAAGGTGGCTAGCGGGTGACAGTTTCTCCAACTTTAGTTGAACCGAGTGTGGCTACGCCCGGTCCTTGCGAAGGTTAAAACAGCACCAACTTGACAAACTATCGTTGTGGTTTTGATGCGTAGGTAAGATTGGTTCTTGCTTAAGCCCGTAGCAGCCACGTAAAACTTGCAACAACAAAGTAGAGGACGTCTAACTTGTTTTTGCAGGGCATGTTGTGATGTGATATGGTCAAGGCATGATGCTCTATTTTATTGTATGAGATGATCATGTTTTGTAGCCGAGGTATCGGCAACTAGCAGGAGCCATATGGTTGTCGCTTTATTGTATGCAATGCAATCGCCCTGTAATGCTTTACTTTATCACTAAGCGGTAGCGATAGTCGTAGAAGCATAAGTTGGCGAGACGACAACGATGCTATGATGGAGATCAAGGTGTTGCGCCGGTGACGATGGTGATCATGATGGTGCTTCAGAGATGGAGATCACAAGCACAAGATGATGATGGCCATATCATATCACTTATATTGATTGCATGTGATGTTTATCTTTTATGCATCTTATCTTGCTTTGATTGACGGTAGCATTATAAGATGATCTATAACTAAATTATCAAGATATAAGTGTTCTCCCTGAGTATGCACCTTTGCCGAAAGTTCTTCGTGCTGAGACACCACGTGATGATCGGGTGTGAAGCGCTCTACGTTTCATACAACGGGTGCAAAACAGTTGCACCGCGGAATACTCAGTTAAACTTGAACGAGCTAGCATATGCAGATTATGCCTCGGAACACGGAGACCGAAAGGTCGAGCGTGAATCATATAGTAGATATGATCAACATAGTGATGTTCACCATTGAAAACTACTCCATCTCACGTGATGTCGGACATGGTTTAGTTGATTTGGATCACGTGATCACTTAGATGATTAGAGGGATGTCTATCTAAGTGGGAGTTCTTAAGTAATATGATTAATTGAACTTAAATTTATCATGAACTTAGTCCTGGTAGTATTTTGCAAATTATGTTGTAGATCAATAGCTCGCGTTGTTGCTTCCCTGTGTTTATTTTGATATGTTCCTAGAGAAAATTGTGTTGAAAGATGTTAGTAGCAATGATGCGGATTGGATCCGTGATCTGAGGTTTATCCTCATTGCTGCACAGAAGAATTATGTCCTTGATGCACCGCTAGGTGACAGACCTATTGCAGGAGCAGATGCAGACGTTATGAACGTTTGGCTAGCTCAATATGATGACTACTTGATAGTTTAGTGCACCATGCTTAATGGCTTAGAATCGGGACTTCAAAGACGTTTTGAACGTCATGGAGCATATGAGATGTTCCAGGAGTTGAAGTTAATATTTCAAGCAAATACCTGAGTAGAGAGATATGAAGTCTCCAACAAGTTCTATAGCTAAAAGATGGAGGAGAATCACTCAACTAGTGAGCATGTGCCCAGATTGTCTGAGTACTACAATCGCTTGAATCAAGTGGGAGTTAATCTTCCAGGTAAGATAGTGATTGACAGAATTCTCTAGTCACCATCACCAAGTTAGTGGAACTTCGTGATGAACTATAATATGAAAGGGATGACAAAAATAATTCCCAAGCTCTTCGCGATGATGAAATCGACGAAGGTAGAAATCAAGAAAAACATCAAGTGTTGATGGTTAACAAGACCACTAGTTTCAAGAAAAGGGCAAAGGGAAGAAGGGGAACTTCAAGAAGAACGGCAAGCAAGTTGCTGCTCAAGTAAAGAAGCCCAAGTCTGGTCCTAAGCCTGAGACTAAGTGCTTCTACTGCAAAGGGACTAGTCACTAGAAGTGGAACTACCCCAAGTGATTGGCGGATAAGAAGGATGGCAAAGTGAACATAAGTATATTTGATATACATCTCATTGGTGTGTACTTTACTAGTGTTTATAGCAACCCCTCAGTATTTGATACTAGTTCAGTTGCTAAGATTAGTAACTCGAAACGGGAGTTGCAGAATAAACAGAGACTATTTAAGGGTGAAGTGACGATGTGTGTTGGAAGTGGTTCCAAGATTGATATGATCATCATCGCACACTCCCTATAATTTCGGGATTAGTGTTGAACCTAAATAAGTGTTATTTGGTGTTTGCGTTCAGCATGAATATGATTTGATCATGTTTATTGTAATACGGTTATTCATTTAAGTAAGAGAATAAATTGTTGTTCTGTTTACATGAATAAAACCTTATATGGTTACACACCCAATGAAAATAGTTCGTTGGATCTCGATCGTAGTGATACACATAATCATAATATTGAAACCAAAAGATGCAAAGTTAATAATGATAGTGCAACTTATTTGTGGCACTGCCGTTTAGGTCATATTGGTGTAAAGCGCATGAAGAAACTCCATGCTGACGGGCTTTTGGAATCACTTGATTATGAATCAGTTGATGCTTGCGAACCATGCCTCATGGGCAAGATGACTAAGACTCCGTTCTTCGGAACAATGGAGCGAGCAACAGATTTGTTGGAAATCATACATACTGATGTATGTGGTCCGATGAATATTGAGGCTCGCGACAGGTATCATTATTTTCTGATCTTCACAGATGATTTGAGCAGATATGAGTATATCTACTTGATGAAATATAAGTCTGAAACATTTGAAAAGTTCAAAGAATTTCAAAGTGAAGTGAAAAATCATCGTAACAAGAAAATAAAGTTTCTACGATCTGATCGTGGAGAAGAGTATTTGAGTTACGAGTTTGGCTTTCAGTTAAAAACAATGTGAAATAGTTTCACTACTCACGCCACCTGGAACACCACAATGTAATGGTGTGTCCGAACGTCATAACTGTACTTTATTAGATATGGTGCGATCTATGATGTCTCTTACCGATCTACCACTATCGTTTTGGGGTTATGCATTAGAGACAGCTGCATTCACGTTAAATAGGGCACCATCTAAATCCGTGAAACGACACCGTATGAACTATGGTTTGGCAAGAAACCTAAGCTGTTGTTTCTTAAAGTTTGAGGTTGCAATGCTTATGTGAAAAAGTTTCAACCTGATAAGCTCAAACCCAAATCGGAGAAATGTGTCTTCATAGGATATCCAAAGGAAACTATTGGATACACCTTCTATCACAGATCCGAAGGCAAGACTTTTGTTGCTAAATTCGAAAACTTTCTAGAGAAGGAGTTCTCTCGAAAGAAGTGAGTGGGAGGAAAGTAGAAAACTTGATAAGGTAATTGCACCTTCTCCCTTATTGGAAAGTAGTTCATCACAAAAATCTGTTCTTGTGACTACTACACCAATTAGTGAGGAAGATAATGATGATGATCATGTAACTTTAGATCAAGTTACTACCAAATATCGTAGGTAAACCAGAGTAAGATCCGCACCAGAGTGGTACGGTAATCCTGTTCTGGAAGTCATGTTACTAGACCATGACGAACTTGCGAACTATGAGGAAGCGATGATGAGCCCAGATTCCGCGAAATGGTTTGAGGCCATGAAATCTGAGATATGATCCATGTATGAGAACAAAGTATGGACTTTGATGGATTTGCCCGATGATCGGCAAGCCATAAAAATAAATGGATCTTCAAGAGGAAGACGGACGCTGATAGTAGTGTTATTATCTACAAAGCTAGAATTGTCGCAAAAGGTTTTTCGACAAGTTCAAAGTGTTGACTACGCTGAGAGATTCTCACTCGTATCTATGCTTAAGTCTGTCCGAATCATGTTAGCAATTGCCGCATTTTATGAAATCTGGCAAATGGATAAACAAAACTGAATTCCTTGGATTTATTGAAGAAGAGTTGTATACGATGCAACTAGAAGGTTTTGTCAATCCGAAAGGTACTAACAAAATGTGCAAGCTCCAGCGATCCATCTGTGAACTAGTGCAAGCATCTCGGAGTTGGAATATACGCTTTGATGAGTTGATCAAAGCATATAGTTTTATACAGACTAGCGGTGAAGCCTGTATTTGCAAGAAAGTGAGTGGGAGCACTACGACATTTCTGATAAGTATATGTGAATGACATATTGTTGATCGTAAATAATGTAGAATTATTCTGTAAAGCATAAAGGAGTGTTTGAAAGGAGTTTTTCAAAGAAAGACTTCGGTGAAGCTGCTTACATATTGAGCTTCAAGATCTATAGAGATAGATCAAGCCGCTTGATAAGTTTTTCCAATGAGTACATACCTTGACAAGATTTTGAAGTAATTCAAAATGGAGCGGTCAAAGAAAGAGTTCTTGCCTGTATTACAAGGTGTGAAGTTGAGTAAGACTCAAAGCCCGACCACGGCAGAAGATAGAAACAGAATGAAAGTCATTCCCTATGCCTTGGCCATAGGTTCTATAAAGTATGTCATGCTGTGTACCAGATCTATTGTATACCCTGCACTGGTTTGGCAAGGGAGTACAATAGTGATCTAGGAGTAGATCACTGGACAGCGGTCAGAATTATCCTTAGTGAAATAAGGATATGTTTCTCGATTATGGACGTGACAAAAAAGGTTCGTCGTAAAGGGTTACGTCGATGCAAGTTTTTGACACTAATCTAGAAGACTCTAAGTCTCGGTCTAGATACATATTGAAAGTGGGAGCAATTAGCTAGAGTAAATCCAAGCAGAGCATTGTTGACATAGAAATTTGCAAAATACATGCGGATCTGAATGTGGCAGACCCGTTGACTAAGATTCTCTCACAAGCAAAACATGATCACACCTTAGTACTCTTTGGGTGTTAATCACATAGCAATGTGAACTAGATTACTGAATCTAGTAAACCCTTTGGGTATTGGTCACATGGCGATGTGAACTATGGGTGTTAATCACATGATGATGTGAACTATCGAAGTTAATCACATGGTGATCTAGATTATTGACTCTAGTGCAAGTGGGAGACTGAAGGAAATATGCCCTAGAGGCAATAATAAAGTTATTATTTATTTCCTTATAATCATGATAAATGTTTATTATTCATGCTAGAATTGTATTAACCGGAAACATAATACATGTGTGAATACATAGACAAACAAAGTGTCACTAGTATGCCTCTTACTTGACTAGCTCGTTAATCAAAGATGGTTATGTTTCCTAACCATGGACAAAGAGTTTTCATTTGATTAACGGGATCACATCATTAGTTGAATGATCTGATTGACATGACCCATTCCATTAGCTTAGCACCCGATCATTTAGTATGTTGCTATTGCTTTCTTCATGACTTATACATGTTCCTATGACTATGAGATTATGCAACTCCCGTTTTCCGGAGGAACACTTTGTGTGCTACCAAACGTCACAACGTAACTGGGTGATTATAAAGGAGCTCTACAGGTGTCTCCAAAGGTACATGTTGGGTTGGCGTATTTCGAGATTAGGATTTGTCACTCCGATTGTCGGAGAGGTATCTCTGGGCCCTCTCGGTAATGCACATCACTTAAGCCTTGCAAGCATTGCAACTAATGAGTTAGTTGCAGGATGATGTATTACGGAACGAGTAAAGAGGCTTGCCGGTAACAAGATTGAACTAGGTATGGGATACCGACGATCGAATCTCGGGCAAGTAACATACCGATGACAAAGGGAACAACGTATGTTGTTATGCGGTCTGACCGATAAAAGATCTTTGTAGAATATGTAGGAGCCAATATGAGCATCCAGGTTCCGCTATTGGTTATTGACCGGAGACGTGTCTCGGTCATGTCTACATTGTTCTCGAACCCGTAGGGTCCGCACGCTTAAGGTTACGATGACAGTTATATTATGAGTTTATGCATTTTGATGTACGGAAGGTTGTTCGGAGTCCCGGATGTGATCACGGACATGACGAGGAGTCTCGAAATGGTCGAGACATAAAGATTGATATATTGGAAGCCTATGTTTGGATATCGGAAGTGTTCCGGGTGAAATCGGGATTTTACCGGAGTACCGGGAGGTTACCGGAACCCCCCGGGAAGTATATGGGCCTTAGTGGGCCTTAGTGGAAGAGAGGAGAGGTGGCCAGAGATGGGCCGCGCGCCCCTCCCCCCCTTTGGTCCGAATAGGACAAGGAGAGGGGGCCGGCCCCCCTTCCTCCTCTCTCTCCTCTTTTCCCCCCTCCGCGAATCCTATTCCAACTAGGAAAGGGGGGAGTCCTACTCCCTGAAGGAGTAGGACTCCTCCTGGCGCGCCACCTCTTGGCCGGCCAGCCCCCCCCCTTTGAGCCTTTATATACGGAGGCACGGGGCACCCCTAGAGACACAAGTTGATCCACGTGATCATATTCTTAGCCGTGTGTAGTGCCCCCTTCCACCATAGTCCTCGATAATATTGTAGCAGTGCTTAGGCGAAGCCCTGCGACGGTAGTACATCAAGATCGTCACCACGCCGTCGTGCTGACGGAACTCTTCCCCGACACTTTGCTGGATCGGAGTCCGGGGATCGTCATCGAGCTGAACGTGTGCTAGAACTCGGAGGTGTCGTAGTTTCGGTGCTTGATCGATCGAGCCGTGGAGACGTACGACTACATCAACCAAGTTAATGCTTCCGTTGTCGATCTACAACGGTACGTAGATCACACTCTCCCCCTCTCGTTGCTATGCATCACCATGATCTTGCGTGTGCGTAGGAAATTTTTTGAAATTACTACGAAACCCAACACATCTCTTGTGTCACAAGGTTGTCATCGCATACACAATTGCTATCTTGGTTTGTGAAGCATTGCATGAGAAAAGAGCTCAAACAACAAAGAGCCAAACAAGCTTTGAAGCAAAAAGGAAAGATAAGCAAAGAGCTTTTAAGCAAGAACCATAGCATCATACAACATTAAGATTGTCATACTAGATCATCTTGGATCATAGCATCGAAACACCATACATAGAGCATACTTGGGATAGAAGTCGTCGCATTTTTGCTAAGTAGGTTGTGCACAAGTCTTTGTATCCGCCTATTGTGCAATCGTGCTAGCGTCTCTCTAGTGTTGTTCAACAAGAGCATTTTTGTGGATTCCACATTTTGGCTCATCCTTGGTTGCACGACCCCACTTATCTTTTTGCGTGTGTGTTTCCATGTACGGTATATTGCTTGGTCTACTTGTTGCATTGCAATCTTGCGAATCTTTTCCAACATTATTGAAGCTCACTTACAATTGCATCAAATTTTGTGCCACCATCCTAACCAAGCTCCACCATAAGCTTTTTACTTGTGTAGGTGTGAGAAACTGACAAGAATTGGTACCAATTGTGCTATTTCCTTGTCCACATTGGAGTGATCATTGATCCACTTTCAACTTCGGTCAAGGTACATTTGGTATTCGTTCTTCTCCTTCTACCACTCACATTTTTCTCTTGGAATGATGGATAGGCCAAGTACTTCTACCAACCCACTCTTCATTGAGCACGACGACGATATGAACTCCTACGCCACCAAGAGCCACCTCTTTGGTGCACAACGTGCTTTGCATCAAGAGCAACAAGCAATGAGTGAACGCATCGACAACCTCGCCGCCGACTTGTGGCTCTCCGAGCAATGTACAAGGGACTACTTCGACCACAAGCTCGACGATCACAAGCAAGAGAACGACGCAAGAATGGACGAGATTCACGCTTTGTTGCTCAACCGCTCTTCTTCCACTTTGTCCTCATCAAGAATGAGCCGCTCAAGTCGACAATCCGACTTCACCCTCTCGGGCTCAAGTACATCGACATCGAACACTCTTCGACGTGCCGCGCGCAATGATCCTCAAGCTCGCCTCAATCCTCTACGTGACACCAACTCTCAAGAGCACCGACTACGTCAAACCCAAGAGGCTTTTGCGCTAGCACGAGAACGGCAACGACAATGCCAGCATGAAGAGGAAGAGCGCACACGTCTACACCAAGATGCACAAGATGCCGAGGCTCAACGCCAAGAACAACAACTCCGTGAAGCTCAAGCACTTGCGGCGCAACGTGAAGTTCAAGATTCAAGTCACGCAGTCGCCACACGTAATCGCCATCGGCGTCAACAAGAGGAAGCACTTCGCGAAGAGGTCCAAGAAAGGATTTAGCAATCACGTGTGCATCGTCAAGTTCGTCCTCGAGCTCGACAAGCCCCTCCACAAGCTCCTCAAGAACCCCAAGGACATCAAGTTCACCAAGAGCATGAAGGCAATGAGAATCCTCCGCGACAAGACCAACATGAGGTCAAAAACCCTCCTCGCCAAGAGCAACATGAGGTGGACAATCATGAACAACATGGACGTCATCATCCTCGACCCCAACACAATGAAGAGCAACGCTACAGCAAGCTAAAGTTCACCATGCCCAAGTTCAATGGAAGCAACGATCCCGAAGAGTACCTATCATGGGCATTGAAGGTCGACAAAATCTTCCGTTTGCACAACTATGAAGAAGAGAAGAAGATCGCAATGGCATCCCTTGAGTTCCAAGACTATGTCCTCATTTGGTGGGAACAAGTTATCGAGCGCCGAGAGGCAAGAGGTGAACCACCCATCACTACTTGGGCGCAAATGAAGGATGTCATGAGAGCACGCTTTGTGCCTACCTACGACAACCGTGACCTTTTCAAGAAACTCCAACTACTCAAGCAAGGAACCAAGAGCATTGAAGAGTACTACAAGGAGATGGAGATTGCCATGATAAGAGCCAATGTCACGGAAGATGATGAGAAAACAATGGCACATTTCTTGAATGGACTAAACCATCCTATCAAGAAGATCGCCGACTTCCAACCATACTCGAACCTCATTGAGCTCGTGCATCAAGCTACAAAAGTGGAACGTCAAGTGCAAGACGATTTCAAGTATGCCAAGTTCTCATCCAAGTACTACGGCTTCTCCAACACCCAAGTTTCAATGACTGCAACACCATCTACCAAGCCTTCTACAAGCAACATCGACAAGTTGAGTTCCAAGAAAGCTTCGTCAACTCCAAGTCATCCTCCTACAACGAACAACTTCAAGTCAAGAGCTTCATCATCATCTAATCCAACCGATGATACCGTCAAGACAAGTTCCTTCAAATGCTTCACATGCGGAGGCCGAGGCCACAAGTCCTATGAGTGCACCAACAAGTGGACCATGATCTTCAACGACGAAGGCACCTACGACTCGATGAGTGAAGGAGAAATGGACGCTCTTGAGCACGTCTCCATGCACCGGCAAGTGAACGATGAAGAGGAAGAAGTCTTTTGCGATGAAGATTCAAGTCCCGCTCTTGTTGTATCCAAGGTCTTGACTCTCCAACATCACCAAGAAGAAGACCAACGATGCCACATCTTTCATACCAAGGCCGACATCAATGGATGATCCGTCAAGGTCATCATCGATGGAGGTAGTTGTCATAACCTCGCAACTGAAGAACTTTGCTCCAAGCTCCAATTTCCCAAGATGAAGCACCCACATCCATACAAAGTGCAATGGCTTAGCGACTCCGGCACTATCCAAGTCGAGCATCAAGTACAAGTCTCCTTCAAAATTGGCGCCTACGAAGACACCTTAGAGTGCGACGTCGTTCCAATGACCGTTTGCCACCTCCTCCTTGGACGCCCATGGCAATTTGATAGAGGAGTCATCCACAACGGCCAAACGAACCACTACATCTTCAAGATGAACGGAAATGAGTACGTACTTCGTCCCATGTCTCCAAGCCAAGTGGTCGCCGACAAGCAAGCCACCCATCGTGGAGAGCATAGTGAGAGAGCGAACCACCAAAAAGAGAGTGAGTGCCACAAGCCAAAATCGAGCACCTCCACGATGAGCGACAAGAAAAACTTGGTCCTATTTGCCACCAAAAGTGAGATAAGAGGAGTGTGTGAGAACCCATCTAGTGTCCTACACTACGTCCTTTTGTGCAAGGACAATGAAACACAAGCTAGCACCTCTCACCTTTAGTGTTATCTTCTCTTTTGCAGGAATTTCATGATGTTTTCCCCGACGAGCTACCTTCGGGACTACCTCCACTACGAGGCATCGAGCACCGCATCGACCTCATCCTCGGAGCACCTCTTCTGAACAAAGCTCCCTACCGCGTCAACCCCAAAGAAACCAAAGAAATACAAAGGCAAGTAAAGCATCTCATAGACCATGGACAGGTGCGTGAAAGTTTGAGCCCTTGTGCCTTCCCGGTCATTCTTGTGCCAAAACGAGATGGTAGCTTTCGCATGTGCTCCGATTGTAGACCTATCAATGCTATCATCGTTCGCTATAGGTATCCCATTCCACGCCTTGATGATATGCTTGATGAACTTAGTGGTGCCACTATATTTTCCAAAATTGATCTTAAGAGTGGTTACTATCAAATCCGCATGCAAGAGGGTGATGAATGTAAAACCGCTTTCAAAACCAAGTTTGGGTTGTATGAGTGGTTAGTCATGCCTATGGGTCTATCGGAAGCACCGAGTACATTTATGCGTCTTATGAATCATGCCTTTCGCCCTTACATTGGTGTGTTTGTTGTGGTCTACTTCGATGATATCCTTGTTTTTAGCAAGTCTCTCAAAGAGCATGTCACCCATGTCCGCACCGTTTTACAAACTCTTCGAAAAGAGCGTCTCTATGCTAATATGGAGAAATGCCTTTTTGGTGTTGATAAGCTTGTTTTCTTAGGTTTTGTTGTCTCTTCTAAGGGTGTTCATGTTGACGAGTCTAAGATCAATGCTATTAAGACTTGGCCACAACCAACCAACTTGCAACAAGTGCGTAGCTTTGCGGGTTTCTATCGTCACTTTGTGAAAGATTTTAGCACCATTGCTTTCGCCTTTGCATGCTTTGAGCAAGAAGAATGCGCCTTTTGTTTGGGGACCATCCCAAGATACCGCTTTCAATGAGCTTAAGAATTTGCTTACTCATGCTCCCGTGCTTGCATTACCCAACTTTGAAAAACCCTTTGAGATTCATTGCGATGCTAGCGGTAATGGCATAGGAGGTGTGTTAACGCAAGAGAAGCGCCCCATAGCTTACTTTAGTGAGAAACTTTCCGAAGCGCAACTCAATTACCCCATATATGACAAAGAGCTATATGCTTTAGTCCGCGTTTTGCATGAATGGGAACACTATCTTCGCCCTCATGAATTTATCATTCATATCGATCATGAAACGCTCAAGTACCTTAGGGGCCAAACCAAGTTGAACAAGCGTCATGCTAAATGGAGTGAATTTATTAAGTCTTTTCCTTATGTCACCAAGTACATTAAAGGTAAGTAAAATATTGTTGCAGATGCCCTTTCCCGCATATGCATGCTTTTTACTCAACTTGAGTTGAATGTCATTGGCTTTGAGCACATAAAAGACTTGTATGAGCATGATCCTACTTTTGCTACTCCTTATGCCAAGTGCTTGCCGCATACCTCTTGGGAACGCTATTACATCAAATATTGATATCTTATGAGAGCTAACAAGCTTTGCATCCCCGAGTCTTCTCTTCGTTTGTTGCTTTTGCAGGAATCTCATGGAGGAGGCTTAATGGGACATTTTGGACGCGACAAGACTTTTGCTACGCTCTCCAAGAACTACTATTGGCCCAAGATGTTTCGTGACGTCAATCGCTTCACCAACTGATGCTCTACATGTCGCAAAGCTAAGTCTAAAGCTCAATCCTATGGCCTTTACATGCCTCTACTAATTCCACACCAACCATGTGAAGACATTAGCATGGATTTTGTACTTGGCTTGCCTAGGACTAAAAATGGGAAGGATTCGATATTTGTCGTTGTGGACCGATTCTCAAAAATGGCACATTTCATTCCTTGCAACAAGATATACGATGCTTCACATGTTGCCAATCTCTTTTGTAGGGAAATTTTGCGTCTTCATGGATTGCCAAAGACGATCGTCTCGGACCGCGACGTCAAGTTCCTTAGCTATTTTTGGAAGACCCTATGCGCCAAGCTCGGAATCAAGCTACTCTTCTCCACGGCTTACCATCCTCAAACCGACAGCCAAACGGAGGTGACAAACCGCACACTCTCCGCTCTACTTCGAGTACTCATCAAGAAGAACATCAAGGAGTGGGAGGAGTGCCTACCTATCGCTGAGTTCGCCTACAACCGCGTGAGACACTCAACAACCGGCAAGTCCCCCTTCGAGGTCGTCTACGGATTCAACCCTTTGTCCCCATTGGACATTCTCCCTCTACCACTACAAGAGCGCATCAATATGGATGTAGTGCACGTGTGAACCATCTCAAGACGGTGCATGAGGATACAAGGCAAACCATCGAGCGCCAAGTACAATGACTTGCAACCAAGCGCAACATCAACAAGCACCCCATGGTATTCAACATTGGAGATCTTGTGTGGCTACACCTTCGCAAGGACCGCTTCCCCAACGAATGCAAGTCCAAACTTCGACCACGAGCGGATGGACCCTTCAAGGTGCTTGAACGCTACAACAACAATGCCTACCAGATCGACATCCCGCTCGACAAGTACTCCGTGAGCGACATCTTCAACATCAAAGATCTCTCGCCCTACCATGGTGATGAGGATTTCGATCTGAGGTCAAATCTTCCCCAATGGAGGGGAGATGATGCGGAGCATCCTACGGTCATCCCCATGGACCTACCATCGCCTCAACAAGAGCCAAGAGGACCCATGACACGAGTTAGAGCTAGAGCTCTCGAGACCGAGGTGACTTCTCTCCTTAGTGATATTACATATGATCCTCTCGAGACATGGCTACTACCTAAGTCCGAGACGTTGTACATGATTAGGTACCAAGAGGGCCCTCCTGAAGATGCACGTGAAGACGGACAAGTCCCCAAGTCCACGGATGAAGAGAACCAACGGAAGGAGCCAAGAACATCTCCCAGGCCCCGAACATCCGGCCGTGACCTCGGACATCCGGCCCCTGGAGCGTCGTCCACTACAGCTGTTCAACCACCAAGTGCCTACAGGCCCCGGACATCCGGCCCCGCAAGCCCGGACATCCGGCCCTTCCCGAGGTCCCGGATATCCGGCCCCCTGCCCGGAAATCCGGACACCCCCGAACCCGAGAGCGACATGGCCAGCTTCACCGGCCTCCTCAGCCTGGACATCCGGCCCTCTGCGAACGCCCAGACATCCAGCCCGATGCCCGAACGTCCGGCCTCCCTTGTCTGCGCACAGTGTAAGGGCCGAGGCCCGTGTACCCCTTCACCCCCTAGACTATATATACTCTTCTCCTACCTACATTTTAGGGTTAGCAAAGGATTAGCTCATATTTCACGTGAGAGCTTTGCTCATCCACTTAGTTACCTTCTCCTCGGAGACAGCGCCTCCTCGGAGAAGATCCCCCAAGCGGATTCAAGACCCTTTTACGGGAAGAACCTCAAGACCTCCTCACGAAGAATACCGGCTACCTTTGTATCGTCCATAGTTGATCGTGTACCGTGTGATCTCTTATGTACTCGAGGATCTAGCACATGTGTAACTATTTCTTGTTGGTTTAGTGTTTCTCTTGTGTTTCCCTCGGGTTTTCCCTTGTTTCCCTCCTCGTGTTCTTCGTGTTCATCACGGGATCCGCTCCTATCGTGAAAGATCGGCCGATTAGGGTTCCATCCTACATCAACTTCTCATAGTTTTCCTATAGTTTTTGCTTCTCTTCAGTCAGGTGGTGAATTGTAAATGAACTCTCAAGATTGTCAGTGGTCCTAGCTGCCTTACTCTCCTCATACATATCCCACAACTTGGTCAATGCCTTCTCCATTGAGTCTGGCCGTTCAAAATCAATCCATTGAACTACTCCACAATTTATGCCTTCCTATAAAACAAACAATAAACCATTAAAGAATAAGCTAAGTGAGTGGTATGTACAAACTGCAGTGCCATGCCCACTCTTAACATAAACAAATAGCACTGTAGGTAGACAATAGGTAGTATTATAGAGACCGCTGGAATCAACATGTTTATTAAAGGCATCCACTGTTAAAGAGGTTCAATAATCAATGAACATTGACATCAGCTTTTTAATTAAGCACTTACCACAATAAACAATGGCTACCATGCACTAATGACAACACAGGCCTAAACAAAGAACAATCACTTAACAAAGCTAAACAACTTGATAAAACAAAGCATCAAGCACTAACCAGATCAAACAATGTGGACCAAGCATTAATACATCCAATGAGCAGTTTCCACTAAACATGTTCTGAAGCATACCTTCTGAGAACATCCAAGAAACCTCATGCCGATGTGCATCCCTTCAAATGCAACAAAAGCGCTCTGCCGACTCGTCGTGTTCGCACAACACACTGACATCTGCGTCAGTGCCGCATAAATTTGGATCGTGCATGGTAGCAGGAATCTGCGGGAGCAAACAAAGAAATCCCTAGGTTCAGATCGAGCCGATTCACAAAATCCCCAATACACTAACCCTAACCCTAACCCTAACCCTAGCTCTAGCTCTCTAACAAACTGACCTTGATGATGCCATCGCAGAAGGAGGTGTCGTTCACGACTGAATCCTCATTGGTATCGTCGTCGTTCCATGACACCATGGTGCAATGGAGCAGCAGGACGACGACCGGCGGTTGGGGTGGTTGCGAGGGAGAAGAATAGAGAGTGAGGAAAGGGCGAGCCAGATGCGAGTGATGTGAGGAGAGGGCCGGTTCGATGCGATTTTGACCCAGACGACGCGTCCGATATAACTGTAGTGCCGTTAGACGGCATCAGATCGGGGCTGTTATGCCACATTACCAAAATAGAGCCCCACCTGTCATAATAGAGCTTAAAATGCTCAAATATATGGTTCAGTGCTTTTTGCAAATGATTAGGCAAAAAATTGGTGTTTTCTGCAACATTTTCGTAGAAGAGTGTTTTCTGCAACCCTACGCTTCAATGTGGTGTTTTTTTTGCAACCACTCCTTGCCATCCTCTAATTCTTAAACGAGATGCAACAAGACGAGGTGCTCGACATCATCGTCTAACGCAATTCCTCTATGTCAGAACCATCTGACCGTGGCAACGACGATGAACTCCTATAAATATACATCTAAAAAATCCACAATTTAATCTACATATCGGCTGTCTTCTAAAATTAAAACTGACAGAAACCACCAGAAAAATTATCTTCGGCTGCAAGGACAACGCTTCTTCCCATCGACGGTGGTAGCAAATCCGTCCCCTACTTCCACACGGTTGCGCGCCCCCAAACTCACGGCGCCCAGCAGGCGTGGCGGCTGCGAGCATGAATTCACGGCTCAATCACGCTCGAAGCAGCCTCTTCTGACCGCAACAAGGCCTCGCGCGGAGCTCCGCTGCGGATCAATGGTAGCTGCGGCCACGCGTGCAGGAAGGAATGGCCACCCGCGAGCTCCCAAAGTGGTGGAAAAGATGCAACAGACGACGAGGAGCTACTTGATGGCGCGGCGTGGCCAGGGGCAGCAGGAATCGACATCGAGATATGGTGGCGACGACGGCGGAATGGAGGGCGTGAGCTGAAACTTTCACCCCGCCAAAATTTCCTAGCGATTGGGGAAACAGAAGGCCAAAACTGGACATATGCGGCACTGGGGCCAAAGGCCCTGTTTGGTTCGGCTGTGGATTTCTAAAAGCAGCTGTGAAAAATCTGCTGTGGAAAAACAGTTGTGGAAAATCTTATGTGAAAAAGATGTAGGTTATTTGGCAAACCAGCTGGTACGGCTTTTTCAGATTTTGGCCCGCAGCGAAATCAGATTTTGAAAAGCACGTCCTGAGCTGCTTCCGCTTTTAGTTTAGATTTTGACAACGGATTTTTGGAATCAGATTCTGCTGGATTCGCCCTTTGGTTCAGATTCTGCTGCGCGGCAGCGGAATCCGTCGATAAAAGCTGAAATATCCTGCTTCACCGATTGTTTTTTTTTCAGACCTCCGGAACCTGCACGGGTCAATTTTTCGTCCCCAACAAATTTGCGTGTTCGGGTCGGCCCGTTGGAGGGCGCGGTTCCCCCGCCGCCTGCCGTGTATCCAGCCCCTCCTTGCGCCTTCTCAAAAAAAAAAAAAAAGCTCCTCCTTGCGCCGTCGCCATCGCCGTCGAGGTCCTCATACGAGGATCGAGCGGTGCTTGAGCTCCCATCCCGAATCGACGCAACAGCTCCTTGTCGAGCTGCGATCCGCAATCGAGCGGCTCCTCTCGGAATCGCAGTCCCCGATCAAAGCGGCCACCCTCTTTAGTCGCAATCCGCAATCGAAGCACTACAATCAGAAACAGGTCCTCTCTCGATTTCATTCTCCTAGTTGCCACCGGAGGCGGGGTCCAAGCCGCCGTATATCTGCCCGGGCGGGCACCGCGGGAAGCCACTTGTTTTTAGTGGAGATCAGCAACTCCCGGCGGACATTTGGCGACCCCGGCGACCATCCGTCTCGGCCCTCGGCAAGTCCTCATCTTCATGGCGGTGAGTTTCTCCTCCTGACCCTCTTCCTTTCGCTAGACTCTCTTGCAACATCACCCGCGAAAAAAATTACTAGGAATGAAAATAAGTAGGAACCATAATCAGAAGTCGTGTTCAAAATTGTGTCTTTCTTGTGGACATTATAGAATCTGTGTGATTAAAATTGTTTTTTCCTGTGGGTAAGTACAAAAATTGCATATCAAAATTGCATCTTTTATGGGTAATTATTACCTCCGTCCCAAAAAACTTGTCTTAGATTTGTGTCTTTCTATTTTGGGACGGAAGGGAGTATGAATTTTGTATAATCAAAATTGCATCTTTCTTTATGGTAGTAAAAAAAATTATACACTAAAACTTGCATCGTCCATGGGAAAGTATAAACTTTTTATCTTTGTTTGTGGGAAATATCAAAATTGCATCTGTGATGAGGCTAATAAGAAATCAACTCTGGTTCCTTTCCGTATGAAATGTAGGAGGGCAATGAAGATGATAGGCTCAGCAAGTTGCCTGATGACCTTTTGCTCAACATTGTCGAGCGACTTGATATTGCTGACGCGTCACGAACCACCATCCTCTCCAGACGTTGGAAGGACGTCCCAGCTAGACTCTCAAAAGTCATTATAAGGGCGGGTTCTTTTGAGTCCAAGCATACAATGAGCAAGTTAACCAAAGATGATATAGTTCGGTCCAACACCACCATTCTGGATGCAACCCGGAGCATACTGGAAAGGAGGGCTGGAAGTCTATACACCATTCAGCTGTTGTGCATGCAATTCTACTTGGGAGATGAGTCCATTTTCATTGGCCAGACTGTTGCCAACAGCATAGCAACACAAAAGGTTGCTTCAGTTGACTTCACAATCTTGACGAAGGTGCGTAGAAATTGTACCAAGGATGAGCTGCTCACAAATGGGAGGCAGTTCATGTCATTCTTTGATTCATGTCCAAACACATTTGGTTGTCTTGCACGCCTCACTCTAGAGAATTTGAGGTTAGGAGAATCAGCGTTCCCCAAAATTTTTAGTATATGCAAGCAACTGGAGTTCCTCTTCCTCCACAATTGTGACATGGGTATTCAGTCTTTGCTGGAAGTGGAGCACCTGCAACTCAGTGAACTAGTGATTGCCAGCGGCTGCTTTAAGAGGGTTCATCTGGGCACCAAAGCTCACAATAGTGAAATTTAGTATTTTTAGATCAAAAGATGATCCCTTCTGTCTTGGCTATGTTCCACTGCTCCAGACTGTGAGCATCATTAATACTGCTCTCTCTTGGCACAAGATGTTCAAGTTAAGTGAGTTGCTTGGTAAGACTGCCATAAGCAACCTGCATTTGAACTTCAGAAGCGAAAAGGTTAGTCAAAAGGCCCTCAATGTTGTCAGTGATGTGTGTATGTTTGGCTGGCATGTTGTAATCATTACTTGTGGTTAACATAAGTCTGGATTATCCCTCTTCTGCAGATTTGGGTCAAACCGGAAGGTCGAAGGCAATTGTTACCTGTGTTCCACAAACTTAGGATTGTGAATTTGCTTAACATTCCTGAAGAATGCGATCTGACTTGGACAATGTTCCTACTCGAAGGTGCACCCAACCTTAAGGAACTACGCATCGTGGTGAACTCTTGCACCAATTCTCTTCTTCATTGTCTCATTTTCGAAGTTCAAACTTTTTTTTAACAGTTAGGAATTAATATTTTCTTGACCTGATTGAGCGCAGGTGCGGGATCATTTATGTTTAGTGGTAACAGGGGAGCAGAGGAAGAATGGCGCATTTAGCGAGGAGAAGGACAAGGGACTGGAGTGGGAACCATCTGCATCTGATTTCAAGCACCACAACCTTGCTGGGCTCAGTATCTATGGGAGGTTTCAAGCAGAAGACAAACTCGTGAGCTATGCCAGGAGCATCATGCAAGCAGCAGTGAATCTGGAGGACATAAAGCTATACAAGAGTCCAGTGTGTCAAAGGTGCAAGCACATGCGCCAGGAGTGGACATTGGAGGAGAAGTCATCGCTTGGCTACAAAATCAAAGAGGGGATGCCCTCGCTCGTCCGGATCCACTTCCCGAGTTTAGGGGAAGTCTTTTTTAGAAGAAATAATACTCTTGGTCTGCAAGCTGCAGCGGACAGGAACTGTTGTATTATGCATGGATTAATTGTCACCGTTGAACCTTTTCAATCAGATGGTACCGTCAAGGAGGATAATGTACTCTTATCCTTATTGTTAAGTATATTTTGTCCAGTGGAAATTGTGGATATTTCTCTTATTCGTTTTCATTGTGAAATCTCTTAAATCACTGGATGTGGTTGCCGGGCTTGATGGATGTGGTTGCCGGCGATCTCCAGTTGTGATGGAGCAATACCAAGACGCCATATCTTGCACATACTACTTGTTGCAGCGTTACCCTTCTAAGTTTACCGGACTCGATAAGGCATTAAGTGTCTTTGATAAGGCATTAAGTGTCTTTAAGATTGCTGTTAGGACAATACTGCAATTCAGGTTTTGAGTATATCACTTATTCCTGTGCAGAATGGTATTTGTTTTAAGCAGAGTAGAAAAATTTTCAGTGTTAATTTGTTGTGTATATACGAGTAGCTCAAAGCTTGTTGCCAAAAATAGAATAACTCACGTCTTTGCTCGAACTAGACAAGAAAGACCCATTAATCTTTCCTTGAAATAGATTGTCTTTGTCGCATAAGGACTACAGAAAAATTTACATCAAGACATGTCAAAGATACAGGATATAGTATACAGTTTTATTGTTTGGTCTAAAATAAATACACGTACAAACTTTTTCATATATGTAATTTGTATGTACTGCCTCATAAATCATTTATGTTTTTGTAGAACAGATGGTCCATCAGATGGAAGCATCACGCGGCATTGTAGGCATCGATGAAGGATGATGTGCACTCAAATACAAGGACTTATGATGATGTCCAATGACTCAGTAATATGAAAAAATAATCTATTTTGCAGCTGGTTATTGGTTGCTGATTGGAGAGGAACAAGTACAATGATTGTCTACAAGATGTGTTTGGTTCATATTTCCTGGTTGATGGATTCAAACCCCTCTTTTCTCCATGAATGTCTGCAATTATCGAACATGTAAAAGTTTCTGGAACTTCAACCACGTATGTATTTAGGCCAATCATTAGTGGTGCATATAAAGGCATGGTCCTCAACCAGACAAACAAACAATTTTTTAATCGATATATACGCAGGACTAGACTGAGCTAAAACTACTGTGATACAGTTAACATAACTGCAATCTATGACATGCTGTTGCATATTGATCTGTTTATAGAAACATAAACAAATACAATTTCCTGATGTGCCCTATGAGCCTTTACTAACCCTGCCCATGTTATTTGGGCATCACAATTTCTACATGACCCCTTTCTTTTAGAACAGTTGCCGATACGTTTGCAGCCTAGAGAAGCGGATCACCATAGCATCTGTGATATCATAATAGTGAACTGTAAATAGCATAATGAGGAAGCATATTATTGGATATATTTGTTTTGGTGCTATCTCTATGAATGGACGAATACTAATCCTCAGCAAAGTAATAAGGCCTATGTGGTCTTTATTTGTTTTGTCATATTGGATTTATAGCTGACCGTCTCTGTAAGTAAAAAACAGATGAACCTGAAGCATTATGTGCAATAAAGTGTTGTCATCCTTCAGATGAACACACTGCATGTTTTGGTTGGATGCATTCAACAATCTGTTCTGATAATTGCCAAAAACGTGTGACATATGTCATGTTTGGCAGATGTGACCATCTATTTGGTTACTCATATGTTGTTCTCCATATCTTCTATTCCCTGCAGTAGTTCTGAATAATTAATAATGATGAACATCTGTATAGCAGATTAAAAGTACCTGGTATTAGTTCTTGATTTTGTTTCATACAGTTAAAAAGCAGCAGGAATCATGAGAAACTAAAATATCCCCGTATCAATTAGGTTTCGCGGAGCTTCATAGACCTGTTTATAGGTAGTACTTCAAAGCGAGAACATGTCACTTTATCTGAATATATATAACGACATGAGTGGATTGTTCCATACTTGATGGTAACGACGTGGCCATTTTTGTTTATTTAAGCTAGACAACCTTCCAAAACCCACAAAGGGGCTAAGATGTTAGTCCACTAATAATTTGTTGTTACCACCAAAACCCACAAAGGGGCTATGATGTCTTTCCACACATACATGGTTTTGAGTACCAAGGATGCAGCCTCCAGCTCATTGGCCACCTCATTGGTCACATAGCCCTTCTAGTGCAATGCCTGCGCCATGGTTGAGCGATGGGAGAGCTGTTGCTCATACAGGGACCTAAATATCTGATACTTGGCGTCATGGTATTTCTTCACCCTAGGATCCGAAGACGGGCGCACAACCTGCAAAGAGAATTTTTGTGATTCATCAGATAAATCATGTAATAAAACAAGAGAATTCCATCCGATTTCGCCAGGCCGACTCGGACATGTACACAAAACTAGCAATATATATCTATACATCAACCCACGGTCCAGTTTTAAGTCAGATTTTTTATTTTTCCAAGCACCTGATGATCGAGGGGAGTGAGCTGGAGGCGGCACAATGCGTCCGCAGCGACTACATCCCTGTGAGGTGCACCCGCACGAGGCGGCAGCGGGCCGTGGCCAGGGCCGAGTGGTGCCGCCGGCTCAGAAGAAGCATATTCGACAATAGTAATCTTATTAATCTTAATCTGGGGCTGGTACTACCAAAGTGCCACTCCTCCAGGTCAACAAGCTTGAATCCAAGCCCGACAAAGTCTGGCCAGGCCCGGTAATGTTTCTCAACACCAAGGAGCAACGTCAGTGAGAAGAGACCAAGAAGATAACAACGATGGTGGAGGAGATGGCGTGGGCCTGCGCATCGCCAACAAGTCAGATTATGTCCCCGTGCCTTTGTTGAGCGCCGTGTATGCTTTAGAAGCTTCCAAACCACGCGGCCGAATCTCCTAGTACTCATACTGTGTGCAATACATATTTGTTTCTAAAGATTCACTTAATGTAAAGATGCCATGCTGTCTCAACTGTATCACTTCACTAGAATTCAAGGTAATTGTGTTGCATACCTTGTTCTGCCTACGTGATCCAAGACAATAAAAAAATTCAACAAATTTGAGTGGATTTCTTAGCCAAAATCAAGAGCTTCAAGTCGAGAATTC